>NW_010307516.1:24110-50660 GCF_000700745.2 Antrostomus carolinensis | reverse complement strand
TTCTACGGCCTGTCTTGTTTAAAATGTCACTGCATTGGATATTCACAGGAAAGTCCAGAAAACCCTTCTTTGGATATTAAATAGAGGTGTCCAGGGCTCTTGGAATTTATTTAGAGATTATAATATTAGCACAATGAAAATAATTTTTCAAGCTTTCAGAGGTTTTTTAGCTTCCCACATTTCTCCAGACTTGTGATTCCAAACTATAGTCATCATTGTTTCCCCACCCCTTAAAAATTGATGTATTAGCCTGCTTCATATTATTCCCAGCTACAGAAAAAATAAATACAATTATTCCTACCTGAAACATTCATTTTCCCAGTAAGCCACTCCTCCTCCCTTTCCAACACTGCAATATTTAAATCTGATAAACATCATGAAAAGTCTTAGATTTTGTGGGTTCCCAAGGCATTAGGGAATTAGCAAGTGCTTTTCTTGTATTTTACAGCAGTGCTAATAAAAATACATAATTGCCAGAAAAGATTTTTTTCTTCTTTGTAATCAAAGGCAATTGAATATTATTTACTGTGTGGTCAGTATGAGTCTGAATAATATGAATTATAATCACAAAAGAGCTTTTAGGTGAGTGGGAAATAACAGCCAGGGTTTTTTTTTCCCTTAAAAAACAACAACTGAACCCAGGAACACAACAAACATAATGCCATTTTAGTGCATTTCTGGGAACACTTAATTAGAACTACACATTAAAACTCCATAACAAATTTTAAAAATTCACTGACATTCAGATCCAAACAAAGGCTGCTAAGCGATAGAGAAAAAATAGTATTACTGCTATATGCTAGGATATTGGCTATAACAAATAATCACGCCATTCTCTGTCACAAGTTCCATGGAAGTCCCAGTAAAAATTGCTCCTCCTGTGCTCCAAAAGAGAAAAACAAAAATAAAAATATTCCCCAAAATTGCTCATTCTGTACAGGTGTTACATACTTCCTACACGGAGTGATGGTCAGACAATTAAGAGAAGCACATCTCATACTACAAAAGATCAGTGCTTAGAACTAATTTCTCAAATTCCTTAAAAATATGTGACTCTCATATTTACGAATGGCAAATAATATGTTGAAGTACACATTAAAACTCTTACAAACAACATTTTTAAGAGCTCCACAAGCTTTTCCACCACACAGCTTCATCAGCAGCAATACACCTTCTACAGACACCTTTCATTTTCCTAATAATTGTTCCATTCTGTTTCAGTGCAGAAACACAGTCAAATGCAGCAGCTTCATGTGGAGGCAATCTAACTTAAGTTTTATGAAGTAAGCTGACCTGCAAGAAATATGGTTCCAATTAATTAGATCTACAGTTTGACTTCAAGTTTTTTTTCTACACAACAGTATTGTGATGTAGAAAGATTTTTCTCCTTCTGATTATCTAGACTCTTAAATATTATATCCAGACTCTTTTTTAACAACTCAGCCACTGACAGATCTTTCTCTCAGCCCTTGACAAATGCTGCAACACACCTTCCACATTAGTTCATAGCCTTTCCTTCTGACCTGCCCATTTTTCTCACTGACTACTCCTCACATCTACTGCAGCTTTCCTTCCTCCCATGCCTCAGCCTAAGCTGTTCTTGCCTTTCTCAGTCACCCACGGACCATCCTCTCCCCATCCCTTCCTGGGGCTGACTCCTCTATGTAGCCAGCTGCACCAGCCATCACTTTTCCAGCCACTGCTATCCAGCTTTTCCAGGCACTGTTCTGAGAAATGGAAGGACTGCTCAGGGAAGGGGCAGCACCTACCTCCTTTGTGAGGATGCTTGGTGAAATATTGGCAGTGGTTGTGTCCCTGCCACACTGGCCAATATTGTTTGATCAATACTTTCTTCTGCAGAGACTGCTGACTTTCAAGAAAATCTTAGTGTTTGACATTGCAATACCCTGCAAAATGGCCTCTGTGTTGTGTTGGTGCAGTGACTTTTGGCTGGTGGATATCCCCAGCCCCTTGGGACCCATGATGTTGGCATTACTGTATTAAAAAAGAATCCAGAGCAGGAGTAACAGAAATCCACAGAGTTCAGATTTAACTTTTTAAAAATTTAAAAAATATTTTTGTATTTCCTTTGGTTTTATTAACTTTTCAACATTGAATAAAGCTGTTTTTTAAACCTGATGACATTACAAGGCCATGAAACAGAACTTATGAAAGTCACTATTGGCATGTTACATACTGTACAAAACACTCTAAGGGTGGTATTTGCACAGTTCTCCTGCAGTGACTGGATGAGCAAAGATATGACATACGGTCTATATTTATAAAACTTCACATTGTTCAGGGAGTTACATGGTGGAAGCATGAAACAGTTTTAATATAAAACAAAAAACATGACTTTGAGTAGTACTTAGAAGTGAAATCTATCCCTAGGAAACCTCTTTGACACGCAGGTGTCAGGAGAGCAGAACAACATCTTTTTAGAGGGAGACTAGGCAATGAAGGTGCTAAATTATAAAAAGCATCTTTACAGACCCTTAGCATCCAGAGCTTACTAGAAACACAGTAAGTGTCTCAATCAGCATACCTCCACAGACAAACAGCATCTCATAGTCCAATGTTAATTATCCCTTCCTTTATATTAAATTCTACCTCAGTGACTTGTTACTTTTGAAAGGAAATGTGACTAAGAAAAGGCTTTACATCCCCACTAGCATTCATATTTCATACACAGACTAAAGTCTGAACACAGTTTTAAAAATTCAAGTATAAGTAAGAGATGGCAAAGCAGATCATACATATTAAAGTGTAGTGTGGATTGCATATACTAAAGTCCCTGTATCTACCTAGGCACATAGCTAGAAACCAGTCTCTTTTCAGAGATACTTTGACCAAGCACATGCATCCTAGGTGTTTTAATATTTTGTAGTGTAGGGTTTCACCCTTTAGGTTTTAGTTTGTGAATTTCATTTTCAAAATGAATGTTTGTGGATTGGTTTTGGTCTATAGATTACAATTAAGTGCATGGATGAAAATGAGACAGACTCAAATTTAATCCACACTATAAAATGCAGCTGGATGTACTGAAGTACAGCTGGTTGTTCATTGATGGTTACAAATATTCTGAACTATCTGAGCATTTCCAAAAGCAGTGAGTATAACACATATTAACTTTTTCTTTATGAAATCACATTTTATTTTTTCAACATTCCATGTTGAAGAATGAAAGCTAGAAAAATCTTTTTAAAAATAGTTTGCTTTACCTTGCTCAGCAAAATATTTCTTCCATTTTCTAAACAATTCATATTGAAAAGAAATTATCAACCTTATTGGATTTACTTTTTATACACACCATATATCAAGGCAATCCTGAGCTGAATTTTACATTCCATAATCCTGTTCAGAAATGTTTTTATCACGAAATAATAATTGCCCTCTTGAAATTCGAATCTATTAACAGGTAATTGACACATTAACTCTAGAATGATCAGAGGATATGTGGAACTCTTTTCAGCTGCTATCAATTGTGCATAACTGTGCTTCTGAAGCACTTAGTGTGCATGGATTGCTGATACATTTTCTGAAGAGGATAGGCTCAGTAGAATGATTATTTCTCTGAAGAGATATATTGTAGGTTTTTGCCTTCACTTTCCATAAAGCACACAATAATGCCCATGAAAGTTCAGTGCATTGTAAAGAAAGCACACCATACGAAACAAATTGAAACTGTATTTTAATCCCGTTTTGCACCATCAGTGACATTGCTTTATGTATCAAGAACACATGATGCACAAATATTTTTTCATTTGGCTCCTGAGTTGAAGATGACATGACTGGAAAAAATTGCTTATACAACTAAAATTTAATCTGAATAGTTGTGTGTGTGATTCATGCCATTCTATTCAAAGCATAATTTTAGTCTACTTTCACTTGCCCTTGAAAAGATTTTCAGGAGAGTCTTGAGAAAACCTAAAAGGAAGGGAAAAGATAGGAGGTAGAAAAATATTATCATCTTTGTTCTCATTGTACATAAACAGGCACCAAAATAGCTTATTGAGGTTATAGGCCATATCTAGTAAGAGATGGGCTACAATGGAATTTAGCAAAAAATTAGGTGTCAAAATTGTGATCCTGAGAGCCTTTGCTGTCCAACTCCATTATGTCCTCCTTAATGACCTTGAGAGTATATCTGCAAAGCACTGAGCTTCTTGTTACAGTGAACGACAGCACCCTGGTGCAGGATGCGAACTGGCCACAGCTGCAGAGGCCATGCTTAGTGTGGTACCGCGCTTGGTGACTCTTCTCCCAATGGACAGCCCTCTGCCACTTATAGCACCACCTGGTTTGGGCTTGAGCTAGGCCTGAAAAGTCCTCCCACCAAAGGAGAAGAAGACTTAATTTTCTCAAAAATTGAAATAGTGGACTGTGATGGGTTGATCCTGGCTGGATGCCAGGTGCCCACCAAAGCTGCTCTGTCCCTCCACTCCTCAGCTGGACAGGGAAGAGAAAATAATGAAAGGCTCATGGGTTCAGATAAGGACAGAGAGAGATCACTCACCAGTTACTGTCATGGGCAAAACAGACTCAACTTCGGGAAATTAATTTAATTTATTGCCAATCAAATCAGAGGAGGATAATGAGAAATAAAACAAAATCTTAAAACATTTTCCCCCCACCCATCCCTTCTTTCCAGGCTTAACTTTTCTCCCAATTTCTCTACCTTCTCCCCCAGAGTAGCAAAGGGGGACAGGGAATGGGGGTTATGGTCAGTTTATCACACAGTGTCTCTGCCTCTCCTTCCTCCTCGGGGGGAGGACTCCTCACACTTTCCCCCATTCCAGCACGGGGTCTGTATCATGGGAGACAGTCCTCTATGAACTTCTCCAATGTGAGTCCTTCCCACATTGACCAAGGAGGTGTCTGTCATGTCACTGGCTCATCAGATTCCATTGTACCTGTATGCACACATCTAACCAGTTGAGCCAGTGACCATTTCAACACATTTCATTGTCATCTTCATTTATTAAGGACAGAATTTTGAATATTATCAGCTTCTCTTATGTTGAATACCAAGGTTTAATCCTAAGAAGTGTAAAGTTATCACCTGGTCATCTTAATGCTTAAAGAACCACTGAGTAAACTATTGTTGTGCTGTACCCATACATATGAGCTGTACCCATACTCTGGTTTAAAGCCTGCCTACCTTTCACATAGTATCAGTCCACTGTCCAAGGAAAGAGTCATTGGTACTTGTAATCATTCTGTGGATGGTGTATCTACATTAAAACAGATCTTTTGCTAGTAAAATATGTTTTTAAGGCTATTACTCTGTAAATTATATATTAGACATTTCATATACATTCAGCGTATTGCTGCAGATCAGTTTTGTGAACTAACTGTTGAGCAACTGAAATCTGTGTGATGCAGTTTAATGTTTACAAAACCCACACCTTTGATTTTATAAAAATACTTACAGAATCTGTAGCATGTGCACAAAGAGCATATGGAACCCAAAATACTCTCATTGTCTTCCCTAAAGCAAATGTTTCCATTGAGATGCTCCACCAGAACTTTTCTACAGGGTTCCTACCTAAGTCTTTCGAGCCTTGGCTCCTCCACTGATGCCCCTTAGGCAGAAAGGTAGACAAGTTGTTAGTGTTAGTGACAGATTTGTGTGGTAAACTTTCTTGTGTGTAGTAGAATAGGATTGCCTGCTTTGCTTTGTTGATGCCTGTAGCAGGGGATTATCAACTTCTAACTACCATTGCCTTCTACCTTGTTGCCTTAGCCATGGGATCCCATTCATGAGCAGGCTGGAAACAGACTTTGCAAAATGTGGTGTGTTTTCAAATCCTGGATACTTAAAAAATTTGCAGTACAGAAAAAAATTACATCATATATTTAAATCTGCTATCTCAAAGTCAGTTCTAAACAGACTAAGCTTTGCCAGAACATGTGGATGACCAGCCTGTGACCTTGAGCTTCCAGATCCTCTTCAGATAGATACATAGGTATGGAAAAATGCTCCTCTCAAAACCTTAAAAATAAGTATATGAAGTAGAAAGTTCTTATTCCAACCCATCCTACAGATTGAAAAAGGTCCATTTAGAAATCAAATGTCTTCTCATCCATGCAGAAATTAAGCTGCTGTGAATATCCGTGTATTGAAAGGATGATAGCTTCATCATTTTAGAAGACAATTTGAAATTTCACATCCTAGTAGAAATATTTTTTGCTTTTACTTTTTTTTTTTTTTAGATTTTTCCACATTGTTTCGTTTTTCCATGCCTCACCATAATTTTTAGATAGTCAAGTGAGGCCTTTTGCTCTTTAAGTTCTTTAAGCAAGCAACAGAAGGAATAAGTCCAGCTTGCCGTGACCAGCTGTTGTACATATTACAGCCTTTTCTTCCATACTGCTCTCCTGAGTGTCTTCTAACAGGTCAGAGACAGGGCATCTCATAAGTGCTCATCTGGAGCCAAGTGTGTGCTTATGGTATCAGCCAGTCTACACATGCATGTTGATTGGCTGGATCACTTCTGCCTAACACACTATATCTTCGCAGAGAAAACTCATCTATTCCAGTGACTCAAGTATCTCTCTCTTCCCACTCTTCCCTTCTCCTGTTTAGACACTGAATTCAACAGGCAGTGTAAGAAAACATCTTTGAGACTTGTATTCCTCCAAACTTAGTAAAAATTGGCCAACAGGTTCAAGGTTCTTAAGCAAAAAGGAAGACAGACAGACAAGTAAAGATCACATAATCATAATTTCCTCAGGAAACCATGTTAAAAACAGATTCCTGAGTCCTTAGATGTAATAATTACAGTCATTACCACATAATATACATTTCCATTAGCATTAACTCACTGAATACAGATAACCTTTGGAATTTAAAGTGGATAACGCCCTTTTTTGGTCATTTAAAAAAGAATTAAATCTGAGGCAATTATATGTCATTAAAGTAAATGATTCATGGAGACCCAGTTTTCAAATCTGAATGCCTAAACTAGCAAGATTTCTACATTTAGATGTTGAACCAATATGCTAGATTATATTTGTCACATACTCAAGCATTCTGATGGAAATTTCAAAAGCTAGATATGTTCTTGGTCTCCTTACTCTACACAGAAAAGTCTGAATGGCAAACTTTTAACACATCTGTATTGGTGTTTCCTACTACAGAGATTCTTAACTTGAGGGTCTCATATTTGTCCACATAGTAACAACTACACCACCTGCTTATGACAAGGCACATAACAGATTAGACAGGTCATATAATAATTTTCATGTGACCACAAGGAGTGGAGATGTATTGAATAGTTATTCGCCATTCAAAAACTGGTGAACATCATATGAAGCTAGCATGTGGCAATTTCAAAGCAAACAGGAGAAGATATTTTTTCACAAAATGTATGAGTTCAGTGGTTGAATTTCTTGCCATCAGAGGTTGAAGATGCTACCAGACAAGCTGTCAAAGGGACACAAAACCACTTATGATCTGCAAATCACTGTCAGCCAAAGGATTATTCTGGAAAAGTATTTCTTTATAACTTTGGCATCTGCTGCTGGCCACCATTTCTTGTGTTTCTTTGTTTTGTGGACAAACAGGATTTTATTCAGGCAAGAATCTGTACAGTATTATATATCTGTCAAGCATTCTGAACCCCTACACACAGCAGCAAAGTCTCCTCTCTGCTGTCATGCTCTGTGGTTGAAGGACAGGAGAATGCACCCAGGTAGTTACTCCTCATTACATCATGGAAAACATTCAGGCCATTGCTATTGTCCAAATGCCAAATTTTAGCAAGCAAGCAGAGTTAGGGGAAAAGGTACTTTCAGGCTCAAAACAATCGTCACATTCTTTCAAGCTGAATTCTCTATATAAGAGAGGACCCAGACTTCCTGCCATACTGGGGCATGGTACCTAAAATGCTGAGAACAAACTGCAGTACATTTCAACATCACTTTTAGTTAACTGTTTTATAAGAAAGGAATCTTTTATCTTGTTATTTATTTTCATACTAATTGTTTTTGTATAAATGCTGTTGTTCTTCTTGACTCGTAAGGTGTTACGTCTATTTCCTTTTAAAAATTAGCACATTTATAATTGCCAAACACACAGTGGTCATAAAGCATCAAAAGTATTTTCTCATCAGAACATATTTAATTCCTTAAATATGTCTTCACACAGCCCTTTCATACTAACGCTTTATAAATTAATCATCAAGAACAGATGCCCAGTAAGCTATACACTTTCTTGGTGAAGGGGAAATGCAAAAGACCAACCTTCTATTTGCTCCAAAACAGAGGACTCCTTTTATATCTTGTTTCCTATTTAATAGAAAAAGTTGTGTTTATATTTTCAAGAAAGCTCCCATGCTGCTCCTACGTACATAATATGAGACACTTCCCCAAATTAAATACACTTATGTTGTTCTTGTTTTGAAGCATGCTAGTTAACAGTGCATTTATAAATAAGAAGAACTTACTACGCATATTGTTTGCACAGTGAAAATTATGTTCAGGCAAATCAAGGTAGCATAATAGAATGCACTTCACAGGAAGAATCAGGGAACATTTTTCAGATGAACTGCACTGAAAAAATGCCATTTCAGATTGATGATGATTGTGCAAATGACCTCAAGCATAAGAAATACCAAATACAACAGATTTAAATTTTAAAGTGAATGCAACATTTCAGTGTTTCATCTTGAAACAAAGCTTTTAAAATTTCAATTTATTTAGTTTTAAATGAAATTTCAGGTCAAGGAGAAGATTTTAGGGTTTTTTATTTTATTGTCCAGACTCAAAATTGACACATTCATTGTATTCTGAGCTCTACTTGTAGGTAAAGTCAAAAAGCAATATTTGCATAAAATTACATAGAACTTCAGTAAAACTTGAATAGTATCAAGATAAACTTCTAAGGCCACACTTACGTAAAATTACTTAGAATTTACTTGCTTAAAAGACTAAATTTTATCTAAGGTTCACTGATTTACCTTAAAGTTAGTTTACATCATAAGTACGTCTAGGGAAGGTATTTATACTTGTGGAAAAATGTATGCAATTTCATTATTTCCTCAAGCCTCTCTAATTTTTATGATTCATACATACATGAAATTCAAAGCATATGAAATAATTTTAAACTTTATCTAATAGAAATTACTCTCAAGTCTACACTAGACCAAACACAATTAATTTATTGTATCTCCACATTCAGAAAGGCAGCTTTTATACATTGTGAAATCAAAACAATATCAAGAGAATATCAGAATTGTGAGGAGTCTGCACAGAGAATTACAAATCAAAACACAAATCCTTTAGCTCACTAAATTCCCTTTCTCAAGAAAGAAACAATACCTTTTTGCTGACAAAATTTTAAAGACCTAATTGCGGAATGAGACAGCACCCTAAACCAGACTGGGATGGTGAGAAACTCTTCTGCCAACACAGAGAAAACACTTCAGTTTATTCAACTAATTCAGTCCAATGCATGAAATTGCTGATAGCCTGAATGAGATAGAAAAAAAAAAAAAAAGCACCAAAACCTAGAACTTTTTCTCTTCCTATGAAACTAGACTGAAGAACCTGAGATCTACCAACTGTAGAAACACTTTGTGATCAGAAACAATCCTTTCATTTCCATCTCTGTAGATAATGCTTTCTTGCTTGACTAGGTACATTAATTTAGTGTCTAAAACATATTTTAACTTTAGAATATGGATTACATATCAAATACATTTATGATAGTGCTACTGGTTAATAGAAATACTTTTAAAATGTTATTTGTGTTCATTTTAATGGAATTCCATCTCTATTCAAAAGCAATTTGATATTAACCATAAAGAAAAGAATAATCAAGTAAGTTAGAATTGCACCATAGACTATTTTTAACATAAGCTACAAACTGCTTAAATAAAGATGCAAAGGTATATTATAGGCTTTCTGTTAGCCTTACATATAAATCTCAATGTTAATTTCATTAATTTGCTAATCAAAATGTTTTGACTCTTACCAAACACAACAATCTAATGTTTTTTAAGAAACTAAAATTACTATTATAAAAAAAAAACCCAAACATTTTTATCGAGTTTGCTTGTTGTTGATGTAAATCAATCTACCTGGAAAAAATAATGCCTTAGACTACCTTAAAGTCTTGTGAGATTATCCTTTTCTCTCTGCAAAGGAAGATGCTTATTTTTAGATAAGCCAGGACCGCACAGATACGTTGTTCTGTAGGTGCAACAAAATTATGTTGAATCCTCCATGTCAGACTGGTCTAAAATAGGGCTGTTATTTGGTAGGTTTTCTGATAACTGACTATAAATGATGCTGGAATCTTGGCAATTACATCAATGACTCTGCACCATGCATTGTACACGACCTGCATACTAAGGTAGAAGAGTACAAGTAGAAAGGAATGCTTTTTGCAGTTGCTGAAACTCACCTCTTCTCATTATATTCATTGTGTCTGTCTTGCCTAGAAGACAGATGTAAAACCAGCAGTGGCCTACAATCCACACATCACTTGCTGTTACTCCTTGGGTTCCCATGAAATGCTAAAATAAGGACTAAATATCCTGAGATTTGCAGTTGAAAAAAAATCCAGAAAAAATATTCTGAGACAGATTTGGATTTGTAGCAGTGCTCACAAGATATTTAAAAGATTCAAGCCAAAGTTCTAACTGTTTGAGAAAATGCAAGTGAAGTACCTAAGCAAAATTGACCTGATTTTCAGAGACACTCAGCAGTCTGAGCTCCCATTTAGTTCACCTGATACAAAATAGTGTGTTTGTATAATCTACAGCCTTGAAAGAAAGGTCTCCTATGATCTCTCACAAAAGAGTCTTGGCAGACAACTGTGAGTAACACAAAAGACATTGTCTTTCTTTCCTGAAAGTAAGTGCCATAAGCCCAATAGGCTTTCCAAACACATTGTTATAAGCACTTTGTTCTAAGAGGATGAAACTATCTACAACACCTTTTTCCCTAAAGTGTATTTCTATTTGATGGCTTCCATCCAAGTTTTCCAAATTGCTTTCTGAAAAGATGAGGAATGCTTGATGGAAATAGGAATAGCAAATACTGCACAGAAAAGACAACAGAGAAAAGTAGTCCAATTGGTTCCAGAGTGGAATTTTGTTTTCTTTCCAGCTAAAGAGACAAATGTCCTACTTCAACATGATTTGCCTAAAAATGACCCACTGTTTCGAGGTGTGCAATTATCTGTCTGAAATACACACTATAAATGTGTGCGTGTATATATATATATAAATACACACACGTAAACACACACAAAAACATATGTACAATATAGTATTGTATATATATATCCACTTTCCACTGAATGTAGTTTATGTTTAACTCCTTAAAAAAATTTTATTTTCACTCTTACTTCCACATTGTCATTTAAGAAACAGAAGTCACAGTCTTTGCAGGGCAGAGTACATTTCAGATTCTGAAACTCAAGAATTTCTTTCCTTGTGCCATCATTAAAAGACCTGTCATTAATTAAAAAACTAGGGAATTATGACAATGTCTACTGTCTATACAGACCCTAGATACAAGTTTGTTTCCCCACCTTCAAATGCTCTCCCCTTGGACCCTTTCCTGTAAAGGGGAACTTCAGATTCAAAATGGAAGTGCACAATGTCTCACCAAGGGAAGACCATGTGCAAATACAAGAGATGGGTCCTTGGAGAAAGAGGCATTACTTTTTGTTCCCTCTTCCCCTGGCATTGCACAGGGCTTGGGGAGCATCAGAGGAGCTGCAGTGCAGATAGTGCTTAGGGTGCCAAGGCTGTGGCATGGGTGCCAGAGATTATGGGCTAATCTGCCTGTAAAACCTCTTCCCACACAATGCCTGAGGCCACAGGTTTACCTCCGACTTGTGATGTGGCACCGAGGTTAAAGACTGAGGGTGTTAGACAGTCATCTGGGCAAAAATCAGGTCAGCCCACAACTTGCCACCAGCACAATAAAGGTTCCCTTCTCTTAGGATGGGCCAACACTCATGCTGGAGCTGTTCCCAAAGATCTAATCTTCATATTACCAGCTGATAAAACTAAAAGAGAAATGTTAAGTGACAACAGATCTTAAATGTGCTTTAACAAAAAGAGTCCATGAATACTTAACTATTGATTGGTAGCTTTCCTGCAGCAGATGGATAAAAATTCAGTTCAGAATAGACCTTAGGTTAGAGCTTCCGGCTGGTCTGCAGGAGAAGGATGTCAGTCTCTGGGTCACAACAAGCAGAGGAGGAACTTGATCTTGGGTGGAGAAGGTCTCACTACTGCTGCCCTTTATAGCAGAAAGTGAAAGAGCACAAAGGAATTCATTTTTGCCGCAAGGCAGAGGGGAAAGGCCTGTGGAAAGCAACCCCTTGCTTCCCTCTGTCCTGCCACAGATGTTCTCATTAGTGTAAGCACTACCACCCAGGGCTTCCTCTCTGCCAGCTCTGCCCTCAGAACTTGGAATATAATATGTGTAACTGGTTTCATATTAATCTATATTGGAACACAGTAGAACATTGCAGTCTTACTTACCTTTTATAAACTCTAAATAAGGGCAGATAGAGACACTTAATAACAGGTTAGTGTTCAGAACTGCCTTGAGTCCACAATATACTGTACCTGGCCAAAACAACACCCAGCTTGCATGATCTACAGCTGTGAAATATGGATGGAATTAATACAGCTAGTATGTGCTTATTCTCATAGTCACTTCAGAAGAAAATGCTTCTAATGGAGTGAATCCTGAGTGCTAGATAAGATGAATAAGATTTCCCCAACGACTACTTTCAATCTTTGTTTACAACATCAAAAAAAACCCTGAGACTCAATTATTTATCTATCCATTATTTATTCATTCACCTAGTAGTATCTCAGTGAACTAGCATGTGGTTTGGCTGCTCAATTTTCCCCTAAGGATTCTGTCCAAACACTCCCACACAAAGGAAAGGCAGGGAGTATTTTCATTTGAAAACACAAAGAAAGCAACCATATCTTTTCAAATCTCTTTCACTATGGTTTTAACTGGTGATGGACATATTCCAGACAGGCTGGCTCAAGCTTGGTTAAAGTCTTCAAGTGTTTAGAGACTTCTGAAGTACACTTGCGCTTTATTGTGCCCCTGAAAGCAGCTCCCAGAAAACCTCCTTATCTCTGGAATACAGTGAGAAGGTGTATTTGATTACACATTCCAAATACAGAGGAGAAGAAATGGATGTGGGATCACACACACACACACACACACACACACACACGCACGCACGCACAACCTGCCCTATCCCCGCCGCTGTAAACCAAATCAGTTTATTTGAGGATACTGTTAGTCTCAGAAAGCATAACTTGCAAATCCAGCAGACTTGCTTGGTCTCCCTCCAAGTTCCCCTTTCTTACTTTTTGCCTGAGAGTCACTGCTCCTACTCTAACTATGCAAAACTTGTTGTTTTCACTTTATATAATTTCCCCAAAATTAATTCCTCTCTACGGCTTTTTTCACTTTAGTGAAGAAAAAAACCCAGTCACAAGAAATGAAGAAAGTGTCAGGTTTTGTATCTCATCATTGTCAAAAAGGGCAAAACTGTGGGGAAGGAAGGATTTGGACAAACTTTGGTCAGGTTTCAGTATAGAAAAGTATTCAGAATGTGGTAAAATCCTTCCATAAATCTGGGCCAATCCTGACCATTAAAATATCCTACATCTCTGGTCCTAACCATGCCATCTTGTAAACCATTTGTAACTAGATTTCATCATGAATGCACCAAAGCTCAGCCACGACAGTGACTATCTATTAAAGTAAACAAAGAGAGGAAAAACAAACAACCCCCAAGTCTTCAAATAAAAAGAGCCGGAAGCCTGTGCCTGGAGGAAACCATTTCAGGATGTAATAAATGTAGCAGGGAGAGTCTGAAGGGCACTAACATATCTTCCTTACTACAGAGAGATGCTAAGAGGCAGGAAAATCTAAATGAACTGAGGTAGCACAGCAAAAAACAAATTTGGGGTGGGACTGAGTTGTACTTAACCACTCACTTAGGTAATCCATATATTAAATACAGTTGGTATATTCTGAGGAGAACTATGGATCACTAAGACTGTATTATCTGGATATCTAGAAGCTCTGAAGTGCTGGAAAACTGCATAGGTTGTTGTAGTCTGTACTAAACCTTATCTATTAAATGGGATAAAAAAGGTTATAAAATGGGTTTAGAAATGGAAGCTTTCACAATACTGAAATACAGAGTAAGGCAGCATACTGTATGAATAAGCAGTTGAACTACGACTCTGTAGAGCATGGCTAAAAATATTTTTTTTTTTTTTCAAGTCATCACCTTCACAAGAGAAGACAATAAATATTGTGGGAAGGCACACAGAAAGGGTTGTTTTTATTTATAGCAAGGCAAATTAATCCATCCCCATTTATTGTGACCACTGTCACTTCACTCCCTGATCTCAAGGATTATTTGTAAAGTTCTTTGATATCCCAGGAGGTAAGGTAAGGCATCCAAGCCAAAAGTAGTTCAATATTATGACACTGCATTGACAATTAAGTTTACCCTAACCATCATTTAAATCAAAAAGAAGCACCTAGTGCCATTATTGTGGCAAGCAGATTTTGCTTTGGCTTTCTGTCCAGGGCTGAAATTTACTTTATTGTATTTTTATCATAACAAAAAAGAATTCAAAGAACGTTAGGTTTTGTAATAAAGCAAACCCTTGCTAATGAGTCTGTAATTAATGTACTGTAATTCAGGAATCCACAAGATCTAGAGATTTCAATAAAATGAAACACTTCACTGCATTTCCTTTGGTTCAGGCATGTCCCGCATTTACTTTCTCAGTAATCCTCTTTAGACAGGCAATTTACCTAAAACTAGTATAATTGAGCATATTTGTAATAATGCATGTGGTAATGTGTCTCACTTAAATAGTTGTGTATAACCTAACTTTTCTCATGTCAAAAAAAGAGGACAATAAATGAACTATGGCACTTCAAGAATCTAAACCTTTATATCACACTCACCCACCTCACGGTATGACATCACAGTCATCAAGCATAGAGTCATGACAGAACTAATTCCTAAAGAAACAGATGCACTTCTGCTATGAGCTGACTTACTTCTGTAAGAACCTCTATCAGTCCTATTAGTATCAATGATGTCTATGATAGTTAGATGGCTCAGTGTGCAACACCTTTTAAAACTGGAATATCTGGCTCCTGGAAAAACAGAAAATCTTATTCCTCCCACCTTACTTACGTTCTTGTGCTTGCACTACACTTAGACCTGCAAAGAAAGTTGATAAAAACCTGTCGTGTCATTGCCCAGTTCTTGCTACAGTTGCTCTGGAGTGGAACTGAACCAACCACCATAAAGCAAAAGAACTCTAAATCACAAATGGTAAACATCTTAAGGGCTCAAGTCCTATTCAGTCTCTGCAAGAGACCAGCAATACCAGCAGGTTTTATGGGAAATAAGAAGTAACTCACTACTGGATTTCATCTGGGCATAGGACAAGAGAGAGATTGATTTCCTCTATTGCCAGTGTGGCCATTTTAAATAAGAACAATTGCAGTAAAAAAAATTAAGGTTTTAGTGATTTCCATAAGAGAAGAATGTCCTTTTACAGTCTGGAAAATGCAGAGGTGGACACCAGCTTGCCAGGTACTAAAGGCTGCAAATATCCCAGTGATGACACATACCTGAAGACAAGCCTCAGACTGGCTTCTTCACTTCAGAAAGATTGCAGAAAGCTTGATCAAAACCCACTATTACTTCTCATGGATGCTCTTCAAGCCATGCTTACATGTTTACCTCTTCTAAAATGTACTCTTATCATATTCACTATTACTTTTTCAAAAACTTCCTAATTAACAGGAGAGAATATGACATTTCACGGTATCCCTTTATGAAGGTACCTTTCAGTGGAACTTGCAAAAAAATTGGATTGAAACTGCCACTGCCTATCCTTATCCTTTTTTTTTTTTTTTTTTTTTTTTTCCTCCTTCCTATAAGCTCATTACACTTAATATTTCAGTGGGCTCCACTAGGGATTTATTATAAATTTTAGTATCTCAGCCACATGAAAAGGGATTGGGTTGAGAGGGTTTTTTTAGACGTTGTTTTCCAATTGAGCATTAAGTGCCCATTGTAGCACTAAGTCCCTCATGGTATAACAGATGCCTTTGTAATTTAATTCATGTGGGTTCCATGAATATTTATGTATATTAGTTAAAAACAATTCAGCTACAGTAATACTGTTGTGTGTCCCTTAGTCAACAAATAAGAAGTGCTCCCCTTGCCACACACTTATCTCTCAGTTATTAATGCACAATAATAAATTCCAAACTCTCAGCTGGGAACATTATATTGTAATTGCTTAGTAGGCTATTAGGGCATACCTGTCTATCAAAATCAAAATAAAAGAAAATAACACTGTTCTTATGTGAAGAGACTGATTGATTTCTTGTGCCATCTCGTGGAAAAATTATTAATTGCAAGACAATCTCAAGTATTTCACGAGGTTCCATTTAAGCAGAAAAGTCAGGAACATGGTTCAAGCCAGCTTTACTTCCTACATGAAAAACCTGTTGCCTGTAACGATGCAGCCTGGTTTGTTAACATCTTATAGTCAAATATTTTTAATCAGTCGACCTAAACTCAGTGGCTTACCTTTCTGTATGCCCTCTGGATTGTGCAGTCTCCATCACAAAGTTATTATTTGTTTTCCTTGCTACAGACAATTTTTAGGTCTTCCTTCATGTTCAGATTTATAAAGAAAGACAATATACTTCTTTTAAAATTCATTGCACAACAGAAATTGTGCGATTCTCGCCTGGACTGCTGTTTGGAATCTAGGGGTTTTTTTCAGTACTTTTTTGGAAATCACAAACTAATTGTTCTAAAAATAAATACTCATTTATTGCTTAATTAAACTTATTAAAATGCAAATTAAAATCCCAAACCAATGAGAATAATTTTTAAAAGAACACATTACCAAATTGATGAAAGATCAGATTTAACTTTTTCCATTATCCAATATAATGTCAATTAAGTATAATTGCAAAATGAGCAAGCACAAAAAAAATCTATTAACAGCTTTTGCCACAGAAATTTAAATAAGACTTTGTTACCTCACGCAGTACTCAGAAGAAGACTATAGGGTACTATTTTGTAAGGAGTAGAAATCAACCTAAATCTGTTTGCAGTCCATCAGAATTTGAAACACAAGCTAAATCTTCTTTCTGTCTTCTCCCATTCAGCGACATGATATTCCATTTGCAGGAAACCTAAAGGCTTATTTAAATCCCATCTCTTTAATCTAGAGACATTTGCTAGACTATATTCACAGAAGAACATAAATGGTAAGCTCTAGGAAACCCCAGTGTGAGAGTGGTGGAATAACAGTAATGTTTGAGGATTTAACCATGCAGCTCTTTTTAGAATTAATGTGAATCAATGAAGTTAATCTCTATATTCCACTTTGAAACTACATATGTGAGGGTTTGAATTATTTCCTTTTATTTATGGTTATCCTTTGATAACACTTCAGCATATGAATACTACCAAACAAGATGACAGCAGAGCTCAGCAGAATTTACTCATTGTAAAATGAATTAGAATTTCCTGGGTGCAATCTAGTCCAGAAAATGTTTTAGGGACTGCTCCATCCCTCTCCCTCCCCCCCATCTCTCCCCTCAGGAGTAACATGCCCTTTTGCCATACCTCTGCTTCTTTCTAGAGCTGATGTTTTCTAGAGCTCTATTACTCTACTGCATGACATATTTCAATTGGTCAAGAATCCTCCATGGACAATGCCAAGACCGACAAATTGAGCGATTATTTAAATAAAAGCCACTTGACATGGCAAGCTACTGTGCTAACATATAGTTGCACTCACCTTCCAATTGTACTATTTAAATTCCTCTGACCTATTAAATGCTCTTCCTGCTTCACTGCTGCTGCAATATCTTTGTGCTACAAAGCATGTTGAACCTGTCAGGAGGACATCAGTGCTTGCAAAGGAGAGTGGTTATTCTTTTGGCTGTGTCAAGATCTTATTACAAGTGGGTCAATCACAACATGAAGAAACACAGAAGCATCTGCTGTTTGTGGAAAAGCTATAGCTCCACACAGCTCTGCTACAGCTCTGACCCCTGAATCAGTGGCACAGAGTCCTTCACTGTCTTTCTTGGCCACTTTTCTTACCCACTGCTGCGAGTGGACTCAGACAAGAAACAAGATGCAGCCCCAGCCCCTGTATTACCCTGGTCTCCAGCGTGCAGTACAGTAGGAGACTGTGTACAGGTTTAAGTTCCTGGATGCCTGCCTTCACTACCTTTGCTGCGTGCTCTTGTTTCCAGAAGCTTTGCAATCTCAATAGCAAAGTGCTGAATTACTATCTCTCCATGCAGACTTAGTTCATGTCACACTGATTCAAGAGCTGCCATGAGCCAGTTTTACTCTGACACAAATATTTTGCTTCTTAATGTGGGACACTCTTCTTCGTAATGTAAGCCTATGCTCCAGTACCACCTTTCATGTCATTACTAAAACTGGACCTGTTACAGGTGGTTACTGCTGATATTTTTTTAATAGAAGCAGAACTGAAGTCAGATTTCAGTCACCTACAAATTAACAAGACTATAAAATTAAAGTGCTGATCAAGTACAAACTTGATTATGCTCTCTTCCTTTCAGAACATGTAAAGTACGTTCTTCTGTAACAAGAATTTATGTAAGCGCACTCCCCCCCCCCCCCCCTTTTTTTTTTTTCTGCAGATAGCATGGTTTTAAAAATCTTCTATTCAGTATTGAATTACAGTAGTATAAAATGGTGTCAGAATTTCATCCTGATGTCTCCTCAACTAACTTTCAACTGGCTTGCCTTAGATGTAGTCCCTAGATCTGCATATGCTAAGGATCCCTATGACACCTCTTCCACTTCAGCATCACTTCCAGATGTCAGATCCATTGTCTTGACCTTGTGGACTTGGATAGCTTATAGATTGGGTAAGACAACTGAACATTTGCAGTTTCTTGTGTTGGTAGTCTTAAGCATGCAAAAACACTAACCTCTGAAAATTACAAGATTTGAAAAAATGAAATTGAGTCAAAGGAACTTTTATCTTGTTTTTCAGACTTCAAAGTCCTGTTGAATCTTGTTTTCCAGGTTGTCTTTGAAGGACAAAGTACTGACACAATTTCCTGCTGCCAGTTGTGGGTTTTAGAATTCTCTGAGATATTATGTATGAGATCTGGTAATGCTGTTTCTCCTGCAACCCATTAAAATTTCACAGAGAAGTCAATAAAGATTTCTGAGGCTGGCTCAGGTCATAGGACAATTTGGTAGCTCTGTTAATGGAGCCATATTCAAGGAACTGAAGTACGTAAACAGCACTAATAACGATTCTGCAAGACAAATTAGATGGTTAATAACATGTAAACAGATGCCCAGTTTTCAGATTATGTCATTAACAAAAGCCGTGTAACTTTGATGCCATCAGAAGGAACACGCATACAGACCCAAAGAGCAGTTGCCAAACTGTCTTGTTGATAGGGAAGGAAAGGGGGAGAGCTGGGCCATGCCCGCCCAGCTGTGTTGACTCTGTGAGGTCAACAGGAGTGGAAGGTAGTACAAACTTAATTTTGCCATTGGAAAACCTGCCATTTTTTACCTATTTCACAGCATAGCTAATGCTTAACTTTTCTTCCTTATTCTCCTACCTACTGTCAAGAATTTTCTTTTCAATATGTTCCTGCACCACTTCTTTACATGCTTTGTTTCCCCTATTTAATCTCCTTGTCCATAAAGCAACAGTGGTGTGCAAAGTGTCATCACTTGCCTCAGAGAGGACATGGGGGTGACTTAGTTTCTCTAGTCCTTCTACAAGCAAACACATCTCACTTTGGTCCTTTGTATCTAAGCTCTGTCTGTAAAGCAGAGGTTGTGACCATCTATGCCCCCATGTATATGACATTGGCCACAGCACTCTTATCTGTTGCAGTGGAAATGGTATCAGCTTCAATGTTAAAGATCCTTGTTAACATAAGTCTATGCAATGACAGGACAGTAATGCATATTTACAAAGTGTTTTAGGGATTCTTTCTCAGACAGTTAGAAATTATTCCTTAGATGAGAGCTTTTCACACTTGATGAATTGCAGATGATTGTCACTACTTTACTGTTTAATTTTTAAATTAATTTGAAGTATAATTCTCCAACTATAAAGTGCTCTGAGACTACTAAAAAATGAATCACATTAAATGAACTTCTTTATAAAACATCGTCTTCATATAACACTCAAAAGTATGCACTGGAAGATATTAATGCATCAAAGCAGAATTCTCAATGTTTCATTTAAACAGAAAATGCATTTCATAATTAATTAAAATGAGAAAACACCAGGTGAAACAAAAATTGTTTTTGTGGAACTCCTATACCAGAATTAAATAAAAAAACAAGCTTATACTTAATAAGAGCATATAAATTTGTAAGCCCTGAGAAATTTTACACTTATGCATTATTTCAGCTTCATGTTATTTAAAAATTTAAAAGAGGGTTAGAAATCTGAGCAGTGACCTACAGTCTTTTACCACAGATGAATTTTCACTTTGCTAACTACACTTAAGAACAAGTAATGCAGGAAGGAAAGCAAACAGAAACTTTGTGTGCACTTTGTACGTAAAAGCATTACGTCTTCATATTGAAAAGAACAACACCAAACACAATAGAAGGTATTAAACTTACTTTCAAATGGCCATTAAACTACTGTTCTTGGTGGAAAAAAAGTACTAAATTAAAAAAGACACTGTCAGATAAAATATGAAAAACGTATTGGAATCTGTATTTTGTAACCACAGTTTGGTCTCCTGGAAAAATCCAATCCTTTGGAATGAGAAAGGAAAAGGAACAAACTAGTTCTGAATGAATACAGAAGCTGTCAATTTTCTATAAACATATGGATATTTGCAAGTCTTTACTGCAATAACAGTAACCAAAGGCAGCAGGTTGAATATCCAGTCTATTCAACTGAGGCAGCCATGCCAAGTGTTTCTACTGAAGCAGAAAACTACAAGTTAAGAAACCATAACTTTTTAGACTGGCATTCAAATAAAGTTTTAAAGTATTTGAAAACAAAGTACAGAGTTTGAACACTGGTAGGAGGGTTCTTGTGTTAGGCTTTCTGCTAAATGCTCAACCGTTTAGAAGTACCATCTATTTACCACAGTGGCCTACATTAAACTATGGAGAATGGTGTTATGGTCAGTTTAGGATCTTGTTTCTGCTTTACTCAACCATTTTTTCTAATACCTGCTACTTTTCTACAGCACAGAATAAACATGGAAAATACATCTGAAAGGTTACATTTGTCAAAATTTTTCAAAAATTTGTCAAAACCACAAACGAGTGCTGAGAATTAAATGCTACAGTGAAATGTTGGAAACCAAGACAACTTAAATTTTAGACATCACTCACCCCTTCAGAATTTTTATAAAGAAACAAATGCACAATATGCAGATTTAAAGCTGCAATTGCAAATATAGCATTAGAACATTTTTCACATGGACCTTAAGAGTTTTATTAATAAAAAGGTTTGCTAAGATTAGCCATGTGGAAGGGGATGCTACTTTCTTCACGTCTACTGAAAAAACAGAAGAGAGAGTACAAAATAAAAATTACCTAGAGCCATACTATCTAGATTTAAACTTCATATGAAAGATAATTCTTAGATATCTATAAGGTTTAAGCAAATAGTGTAAATTTTTCATCTAGTTGGTTTTTGAATTTCAGGGAAGTCTTAGAATTATTGACAAAGACTTTCTATAACAAAACCGATGAGCTTTCTCAGTTGGAGTGGACTCAGACAATGCATTCTCATTGTAAAAAGATTTAGCGAAGAGGGGAATTTATTCTTCTATGCACTTATTTTGCTACACTTGAGCAGGCATTTCATGGTCAACAACTGAAAGCACAAAATACTAATGTACAGAGTCCAAACAACACAGTCTTAAATGGTTTGTTTTTCTTAGCTGGTTTACATTTACTTGATGAGTCAAAGGTCTACAAAACAAGTATTTTATGACCCCAGATCGAAAAGGAAAAAGGCAATATAGCTGCCCTTGACCAGAAAAAAAAAAAAAAGAAGAAAAAAAAAAAAAGAAAGAAAAGAAAAGTGTGGTAGAAACATTGCCTTTATTTTTCTCCAAAATAAATATTTACTTGCTTTTTCAAAGGAGAGCGGGAGGAGGGAAGGAAAACACTGACTTAATGAAGCCTTAAAGAAAATAAAGTTCGTTAAGTTCCTACATTTGTCCTTCCCTAGAGAATTATCTCATTTAAATGCAAGACCCAGTCATGGAAAATGGGAAAAGTAAAAGCTTTGTGAATGTGGGTATGAAAAATACTTAAACTTCTAGTAAAAACAGAAGTCAATACCTACATATTTGGAAGATTGATTTGGTGTAATATATAAACATAGGTCCTTACTAAAGCTTGAATCTGTGGAAGTTGGCAAGCACCATATCTTTACTGTTTCTGTCCATGAAAATCCTGAAGGGGAATGTTTCTGTGCAACAATTGTCACTAAGGTCATTATGTGGTATTTAATTATTATGTTGTAAAAATGGAGCATCACACACTTATCTGTGATGTAAATATATTCAGTAACATCGAGTTATGAGTGACCTTTTCTAAAACTAAAATTGATGTGAATACATAAGAAGGAGTACTATATTCTGTTTATTCCACAGTATTTCAGCAACAAGGTAGATTTAAACTAAGATGTACAAGTAAACCTGACAATGCTGTAAGGGCACTACAGTTTATAAATAATAAAAACTACAGACATAAGCCGTATAGGCATATAGCTATTATTTTCTCTGTATATTCCTTTGGGTTAGGTTTTCATTGTCTTCTAGTTACACTCATCATCTATACTGAATCCTCTGTCGTTGAAGAAAACTATATCATCAAGACGCAGAAACACAAATTCTTTACTTAAGAAGAAGTAAATGGTAAAAAAATGCCTGATAAGCAAGCCTACCGGACATAAAAGAAAAACTGCAGAAGAAACCTCAAGCATAATGGATTATATGTGAATTACAAAATATATGCAGAGCTACAAATGAAATTTATGGGAGTAGGAATAATGGTGAACATATACCAAAGTGCCATCTGCAATAACAGGAGCCCTGTCAGTAGCACGAGAGACAAGGTGCAAAGGTGGAAGTTTGGTGCCTTGGTAAATCAAAATTCTTACTCAAATAATGTATCACCCAAGTACAGAGCTTCATTTTACAGGAGATTAACTAGGCAGTAAATGACCAACTCAGTTACCTAGTCTTCCATGAGGTTGTCAACACAAGATGTTTTGTTGCATAACAAAGGATTCCAAACAAACTCGTAGCTAGCATGCCATCGGGTAATGCATCTTAATACTCTGCTATTGGCAATGCTATGCTCATGCAACACTTAAACCAAATCAATAAAAACCTTTGAGAAAGTGTGAAATGAAGCATATGGACAAATCTGTCTGACTATCACAACTCTCTGGGATATTGCAAAAAGCATCTGCCTCATCCAGTGCCCTTCATTTTATTAAACCTTGGAGGCTCCAAGTGGCATTTTTCAAGACTGTGAACTTTTTTTTTTTTTTTTTTTTTTTTTTACAGCACTGCCTAATTTCAGGATTACTGGTAACAGTCTCATGTTTCTGAAAAAAATGCATGAACTTTGGCCTACTAGAAAATTTATTGAGGCCCTACTGGTAAATCAAGGCATCCTGATGCACAACTGTACTAGTGGTTTTATCCTGTTACTGAACAGAATACAGCAAATGTTTATAAGTTCTCAATGATACAAAAGCATATAGGCAAACCAAATTTCAAAAGTACAACAATGAAACATATCATTATGTATCTCTCCTGTTCCATCTCACACTCGCAAAAAGAGTGGGCATTTCTTTGAAGTCTTTCTGTGATTTATGATTTCTATAATCACATTTCCATTGTTTCTACAGTTACTTAATGCTCTCCCATTGCAAGTACACTTGCAGAAATACGTCTACAGCAGACATATAACAATATTCAAAACATCTCCGTATTTCCATGGAAAATGGGTTCAGTGAAACTTTTCCTTGTTCCCTCAGCTGCATCTCCATGTTTCATAACTAATTATTTAAACACACTCACACACCTGCTTCATTTGATAGGCAAAATGCCTACCCTCTCCACCTACAAATGACAGGTCAAAGTTACCCTTATGGTTGAAATACATGTTGTTCTCATCCTCTAGTGATTCCAGCAGAAAAATAAAGAGGCTGTTGCTGTCTCTAACTGCACATCTCTGTTTCTCCCAGTCTGTTTATGTGACCAGTGGTCCACACTGCCACCTATGGCAGGATGAGCAGGGAAGTCCAAGAGATCATGTCCATTACCTTTAATGAGACATAGTTTCTGCACTAGCAGCAATATTCAGTAATACATGTTCAGTAATACCCCAAGGTAATGGAGAAAATTATTTTTTTAAATACAACTCTCAGGACATCATACCCTCTCATTATAGCTCTCATTTTTGAGGTCTGTGTTCAGTATAGTCCCAAGAATTATTTTTGTGCTTTATGTTAAACATATAGTTACAAGTCTTCCCAGATCTGGGCTTATACAGAAGAGAACAGCAAAGGGCAAATGTCAAACATAAAAAGGAATTCCTTCTTCCATAGCCTTTTCCCTGTAAAGTGAGACTTATACATGTGTTTGGTGGTGCAGAAAGGTTAACACATTGTGGTGGTTTGGGTGGATTCACCCTTTCGCTTGCAGCTTGCAGCCAAACACAACCTGCTCTATCACCCTCCCCTCCCTCGCCCAGGGAGTAGGGGAGAGAATTGGAAATAAAAGGGCAAGGAAACTCACGGGTTGAGATAAAAACTATTTACTAATTAAAATAAAATGATAATGATAAAACCAGTGATAACAGACTATACAAATGAGTGATACACCGTGCAATTGTCCACCGCCTGCTGACCGATGCCCAGCCTCTGCTGCCAGCGATCCTGGAGCACAGACAGTCCTGAAACTGAAACCCCAGAAGAGTGAGCCCGAGCGATCCCTGAGAGAATACCCCCGTCTTCCAGTCAGCCCTGGCTAATGTACTGACATGACGTTGCATGATGTGGAATATCTCACTGGCACATCCAAATGCCAGTTTTGGGTTTTGATGCAGCTGTGAAGCAGCCAACCATGGTGACCTTGAGCTCCAGCAGCAGCTAATAACACCAGTACTTTTATCAACATTCTTCTCATAATAAGTCTGAACTGAAACACTGAAACTAAAATACAGCTATTCTAATTACTAAAAAGAAAATTAACTCTATCCTAGCAAAACCAGGACACGCATTAAATAGAAATCCCTATCTTCTATCACTTCTTTTAGTGTTTCTATTTCTGATATGCAAACTTTTCTCCCATTTAACATAAACTGAAAATCTCACTTCTGTTAACTAACAATACTTTTATACAAACTGGACATCTGTAGACCTGAAATATAAGGTGTCTTAACAATTTTGGGACCTTAGTAAAAGATGTATTTTGAAGTACTGCTGTTCAAGACTACACCCCTTTACCCCCCCCCCCCCCTTTTTTTTTACTATGACAAGTGAAAGTCAAGACAAAGAAGACACCAAGGTCAGACACAAACTAAGAGCAAGCCAATTTTATACTGACATTTTTATTTTATTTTCACTGATAGCTGGAACTTGAATTACAATAAAGTAAATTAGTCTAGTTTCTCTCTCTTATGTTCTTATTCTAAAGGAAAATCAGCTTTCAAAAGTGGAAGATTTAAAAATTATATCTAGATTGACCAGAAATGCCAAACCTTGTGACAATCAAGATTCACTCCAAAGAACTGGGGCATCTCCCTGAGCTCAGCAAAACCAGCACAGGTATGGCAGAGTGTATCAGCTCAGTTCACTGCTGCTTCTCACTTCCTCCTTCAAATGGAACTAGGATTTCCTTGCAGGGGTGGAACCATGGCATAAGCAAAACAATGTCGTAGAAAAGAAAAATATTGTTGAGGTTGGTTCTTAAATGAGCTGGGTGAGTTGTACCTTCTAATCAACATCAGTGCAGAAAACTACACTGGAGAGAGAGGTTATGATATATGAAAGCAAAAGACCAAGTTAATAATTTACAGTTTCCTTCATTTATTAAAATATATAATGCCAGTTAAAATGTCACCCTGCTTCCCAAAACACAAGAAATTCTTTGCCTAAAGCTTGCTGGATTCCATCCCTGAAACAGTGGGACTTACTGCTCACTCTCTTTTCCTTGAACCTTTTCCTGTGACATTGCTCTATTTTCAAATACTTTTTTTTTTTTTAAGTATTATTTTTAAATGCCTTTTTAAAAGTGCTGAAAGTGCACCTTTTGCCAAAACAGCATTCTATTTGTCTGTGTTATGTTTGTTTAATACACTTCTAAAACACTGTGAAATATTGGCCAGTTTTGCGAGTATATATTCAATAGCATGCTCAGCCTCTGTGAGAGTACAAAAGTAGGCACACGCACGTGTATACAGCAGGA
>NW_010307516.1:0-24085 GCF_000700745.2 Antrostomus carolinensis | reverse complement strand
AGGAATCTAAACAAATAAGAATTTAAAGTATGCGCAATTCACTTCAATGTCAAGTTCAAAATTACTCTGGCTTTAGTGGAATTTCTGTGAAAAACTCTTGAAAAATCAGGTCTTGCATTTCCTCAGAACAATGAAAACTAAGAACTTTCTTAGGAAAATATCACACCTTAATTATTTTGACATGACATTGCAATGTTTAGCAGAAATATAAAATCTTGACTTGCAATGCAATTTTTAAAGAAAAGTCACTCAGGGAGAAATACTAGGTGAAAGTATGTACACGAGAACACACGGTGGTAACGGTGTCTTGAAAAGCTGCAAGAGAAAGCAAGGAACTAGATAAACGTGGAAGTTACATTATTGCCAAGTTGCTACATTAAGGATTAGTATAATAAACCTAGTGTGCTGAATCCACATAAAGAACATGCAAATTGATTTCTTAAAAAAATCAGTTGATCTAAAACCTGCATTGGACTTGTACAAAATGCCTTCTGGGACTCCAAAAAGCTTCTCCTGCCCCTCACTATGGTGTGTCTCTCCATTTTCAGGGGCCAGACAGAAGCAGAAGTGCAGGAGCGGTGGGAGGAGGTCTGAGCTTCCGTCCTGGAGAGAGGAAGCACTAACAACTCTGCCTGAAAGCTGGTTTTCATTAGCTTGCTGACAAAGCAGATCCCTGACAAGACAAAGACGAGCACCTTCTTATTGTTGGTGCTCTTTCTGGAGAGGGACAAGTGAAATTTCACCAGCCTTCAAGATGGGGGCTGTACCCCCCACGACGTCTCACTATGGTCCTGGGCAGCTGTTAGCATCAACCACTGCCTTCCCTAAAGTCAAGTGGAAATGCTGCAGTCCTTGATGTTTTCAGTGCCCTGGAATAGGCCCCAAGTATGAACCTCTTGGAAGAAGGAAAGACACCAGAGCCAGAGGCAGGCAGGGAAGGGACCAGGCTGGTCAGGGGGGATTCAGCTGGGATGTGGCTGCAGCCTTGCCCCCAGGCTCCCTGGCTCTCAGACTCCCACTACAATGTTGGCTGTTTTCAATAAATATTGCTACGTGCAAGGCAAAATCTTGCTTTGATCCCACTCTTGCCCTTACGCAGGCGCATTCTGTCAGAATTGCACCTTAGACTGGAGGTGGACACCTTCCAAAGAGTGGCAAGATCCCATGTCTCCATCCTCCTCCCCTCAAAAGCCCCTCATATGTTAGCATGCTTAAAAATACATGAACAAAGTAGGTGTATTAACTCCTGCTTATTAAAAACAGATTATTGCAAATATGTACGCTGATTTCCAAGCAAAGCCACAAATTAAATAAAAAAAGAGGTTTTCATGCAAGTTATTTTGGCAAACATTTTTCCCAAGGGCACAGGCTAGTGAGCAAAATGATTACAAGAAATTACAGTCTGTACCATGAATACTTTTTGGTATGCACAAAACAATTTAAGGTATTATAATGTCACATTGCTACATTAAAAAAAAAAAAAAAAAAAAAAGAAAGAAAAAATCATGGGCTCTTTAAGTTTAAGAATACAACATTTGCTCTGTGTTATAGAAGCTATTAAAGAAAAAAAAAAATAAACCATACTTTATTAACACCATGATTAGAAGTTGGGGAGTGTTTATCTAAAAGAACAAGATGAACCTTCCTTATTGCCTTAATCCAAAACCCTTTGAAGCTGAAGATTTTTTCCCAATGACTTCAATGAGCTTTGGTTCAGGCCTCAAGACCATTTGTCATTATAAGTTGTACCTACTCATTTCAAACCCATGTCCCCCACAGAAGTGCTACATCTGCACACAGTATGTCTATAGGTAGACAGCCTGCACCATGCCCAGGAACCCTCCAGCAAGTTAATACAATAATCTGGGGAGCAGAAGATGTGTTTGTGTAATGCCTTTGTGCTGTATCTAGCAAGAAGTATAATCTATCCTCAGGCTGCTAAGCCTGTCTGCAGTATGAATTCCCTTGCACCTCATGAGTTTCCCTTTCCATACAATACCTGTATGAAGTACCAGTAATTTTGTTGTTCACGGGACAAACAACAACAGAAACCTACATAACTTACACAGCATCCCACATGGTGGCAGTGACAGAGGTGGACACAGTCCAGAATTAAACCCACTCCTCAGACAAACATGGTTTGGAAAAAAACTCGGCCTAACCAGGCCTGTAGTTTTGGGTCTACTTAGGGCAGTTTAGAAGGCTACCACCTTCAGCAGTTCAGCACCAGCTTTCAACGTGAGGTTCCTGCCAATCCCCTGACCTCCTCCAGAGCTGAGTCAGAGGCTTAGCACCTCCAACACCGAGAGCGCCAAAATGGCAGGCTGGAGGTTGAGGTGGGTAAAGAGGACTTGCACCATTCCCTGCTGCAGCTCTTGCCAGGTGTCCCAGAGCTAGAAGGAGGCCTGAGCTTAGACAGCTCCACCTGTTTCAGAAGAGAATTCTGCATTGGTTTGCACGTGTTCACTTCTTTTAACGCACAGTAGCTCTTTCCACAAAAGCAGCCTTAAAGGACAACAACAGCAGAGGACTGTGAAAAGTTGAGCTGCTTATATCAGATACCAGGATAGCAGAAGGGGTGAAGGAATTACAAAAATACTCACTAATATTAAGCAAAGACATTGTAAAATGTTGATGAAAAGACAGAACTTGGGCTTTATAGGATGCAAAAGTGCAGGCCACAGCAAAGTTATCAGTGAACTTGAACTGAAAACCAAACACCTCGCTGCCATACACCCTTACATTTGGGAACGTTTGGGATTGCAAGTTAGTCAACAACAAAATCCTCACGCTTTTACCACTGCATGCTTTTCAACATGTCACGACTGAGTTTGTAAATACACTATGTCTTTTAGTCTGACTTTAAAGGACAGTATTTCAAGTAGAGGAAATGCATTAGTGAATGCTGCGGTTGTCCTCTGAGAAATCCTAACAGAAGGCAAGGGTGAGGAATATATTAAAGGAACAAGGAACAGAGGTAGCAAAGACAGCATGAAATACCTTTGCCTCATAAAGAAACAAATTCTTTATTCCCTGTTTTCTCAGTGTTAACACTGTGCAATTTGAAACGCTTCCTCAGTAATTTGTACAGGAGTGATCACCTAACTGAGTTGGGAACAGAAAGATACACCGAGGAGACATGCATTTGATGTGGAAACAAGACGTTAGGAAAAACTGGAACACAACATACCCTCCTTGGTATTAAAAGCACATGGTTATTAGCTCTTTCACAAGACAATTCTCACAACTTTTCAAGTTACATCTCAGATAGATATTTAAATAAAGTCTGATATGAAAGAAATTAAATGGCAAATCACATCAAGTTATGAAAAAACCTATTCATAGGATTGACAACAGAACAAGACAAAGATCCTTACCATAGCTGTAAAACCTCAGACTATGCTTGTGAATAATCAGCCTCAGCTGAAATAATATTGGATCTAAATTACATTAATGTTATGCACCTGAAATGTTTCTATTTTAAAATGACCTAGAGACAGTCCCTACGTGGTCAATTACTTGTTTAGTTTGACACCTATTCTCCAACCTACCATCACATCTGTTAATTACAATGCCTTTTGTAGTTCTGAAATGAATTCCTTTTATTTCTTAATGGTTTGCAAATAGTTACTTCTAAAGCAGACTAAGAATTAGAGTTGGATTTCTTCATAAGATTGCTAAAACTGATCGTTATGAATCAAAATTAGAACAGTTTACAACATCTCCAGTGACTACGTCAGTAGTTTGAAAAGAAACTTGAAAGAAGTCTATGCGGAGAGTGGCTCCTACAAAAAATATATTCTTCGGTAACAAACATAAAATATGTGTCAACAAAAGCACTTTCTGTGAATCTCCATGATGAGTATTTATTACTTTGTGTATGGAAAAAAACACTCAATTAAACAAATGTGTAATTTTAATCTAATTTTCTCCCTAATTCCACCACTTTTAGAGTTAATAAAAGAACCCAATGAACAGATGGTTATTTCCAGTTTTAGACACAGGTCCTAAAAAGGACAGTTAAACCATCAGGTACACTGTAATTGAGATAAAGTAAAGTTCCTCTTTCAGATCAATAGAAATGAGAAGTAGTTACATCGGATTCTACGTTCCCTCAGTATCGCATTATTTTAAATTCCGACTCTCCTGGAGATTTACAGCCCTGTGAACCCCATACTATTTCCAGCTCCTGCCATAACCTCAGTTATATTACTTCCTCCTGCTTGTGCAATCTTGCACAATTTGGCTAAGACTTAGAGCCATGTTTTTTGTTTAAAGCAACTGGACAGGGCCTGGGTCAGGAGAGCACCAAGACTCTCAGCATGGGTGCCGAAGGAAGAGCAGGAGCATAACTGACAGTGATAATCCCCTCTGCAAGTCCTACATGGGGGCAGTGCCCCATGGGGGCTGCTGGGGGATTCCTTTTGCCAGGCTCATCCCGAGAGTCTACTGGCACAGCCCCGAGTACTGTGACCGACTGGAAGCAGTGCCAAGGAAGGAGTTCACTCCACACTAGGAGGAACTGGTTTGGGATTTAGAGCTGCAAAAGACCTCAGACAGCCCTGGAGCATCTGCACATTGCAGAGAGGGCAAAGGGAAAAACACCTCCTAATGAACTGCAATTATGTGAATATGCATTGCGCCTTACTGTTTCGTGTCTGTATGCACGTGTGTACATATATCTGTGTGCGTGTACCTACACGTGTATGTGCATGCACACACACACATTTCATTTGACCTTGAACACAGAGCTATTGCCTCGTATTACAGGGTATTTTTTCTTCCAAAACCAGGCATGTGTGCACACATGCATACACAGGGGTTGCCTTCTACTTGAGGTCACAAACCAAGGCAGGGGCCCCAGCCTTCTGCAGTGGGAACCCAGTGTTAGGAGCCCCCCACCATGTATCTATCAAGGAGGAGCAGTGGCTCTAAGGTCTAGACACTATAAGTCTTCAACAGTAAATATAACGTAAGACAGAAATATTAGGTGCAAAATATTTTTACAGCATTTTTCTGGAAAGGAAACCCTGCCAAACCAAATCTCCTACATTTTATCACAGTAGATACAGTACATTTTGGTCTAGAGAGAGATCTGCCTGACCAGGATATCATGGACTTGGTTTATCTTGACAACTGAGCACATTTAGTACTGCTCGATAGTCCCTAGATTGCTCAGACCAACTGCTGACTGAAGGAGCAAACAACTTGTCATATCTGCAGGCTGGGCAGAACTGAATGATTACACAAGGTCACTTCTGAAAAAAATGAAAGCAAAATTCAGCTTTCTAAGAAGACAAAACTAAACCTCGTTCACTGAGCCATGTCATTGTTCATGCCATATGCCACTACTCTTCTAACCCTCTAATCCCCCTTTCCCAGTGTCTGAGAAAATACCCTGTACTTGATTCCTGCCATTCCATTAGCATTTCATAGATTTATTTATAGAACACTCACACATATTGTTCCTCACAATATGAATTTAGTCCCTTTCCTCAAATAGTGCATGGCTTTGCCAGTGGATTTTTTCTTTGTATTTTGGGTAATTGAAATGCTATTTTTGAGAATACTTCGCAGTAGAGTTTGCCTGTCTAGAAACAGAGAGTTACTGTCTATGCAGGGTCAAACTATGACTTAAACAGTAAACCGTGGCTTTATTTGAAGGTACAGTTGTGCTTGTAGCTGGGTGTTTCATCCTTACATTTGTTTTGGCAAATACCTCCAGGTCTGGGCTCAAACTCAACAACTGTCCCCGAGCTCTCTCCCACAAAGCATCAGACCTCTTACCTTCACTCCCACGTGGCCAAAGTGAGGTGATTTCTCTGAACACAGAAGCAGGTGGCATCTAACGAACTCTTTAGATACTAAATGAGAAACAAATTCAAATTCATATCTGTAATAAAAGTTTGAGGTCACTCTCACTGTGAATTTATTTCCCTTTGACATACTATGGTATTCATAGCCATGGCAGATAACAGGAAGCAAAGGATTCATATATCCACAGGTAACATGTCCTTCTGGATCAACCTTTAGGGAAACCATTAGATGAAACTGAGAGTAGTGACATTTAGAGGAAGGTGAAGGAATGAAGCTGCCTATCAATGCTTGTATTAATAAAGCCTACTTGTACTTATCCATTTGCACTGTGGGGGAAGCCTCTGTTCATACACAGCTGTTTATACTGCATTGTTTATAGTTTTGTCTTCCCTAGAGTCCCAATGGGTAAAATAGGTTAAAACATCCTGCAATAACCCAGATCTTGGAAAGTATCAGAACAGGATTCAGATTGGTGCACATTCTGGTGCAGATTCTTGCCAGCCTGAACTAGCATGGTGGAGGAGATGTGTACATCTACAGTCACTTAGTTTCCTGCTCAGATGATGAACCATCCCCAATCTTCCCTGCCCTGTGATTGCAAATCCATCCTCCATCTACCCCATAAGATTCTGCAAACAGAGACCCATACTTGTTTTCAGGCACAGGCAGATGCCCGGTTGACCAAGGCACTGTTGGATCCTACGGACCTTTGGTTCTTTATCCTCTGGGACACATGAACCCTAAGAAAGTCCTGTCATGGGTCAAGACTTTGCCTTGGCATTTGTGACTGTGCTGCACCCAAAGCCTTCCTGCCTTGTTTTTCAGCTTCTTCCTCCTTTCCTCTTTCTCACCAGGACTCATGAATATGGGCAGTGCAGACTTTCAGTTTTGGTAATGCTGGGCTGGTCTCCAGACCTGCGAGGGACCTGCTCAGCACAGGGGTGCTTTCCCCTGCCCTGAGGTGAATCCAAGGAGCATTTTCATGCTCTTCAGGCATAGGCTGCACATAACAGAAGGGGCTGGTACACCAGGGCTCCTTCCACCTCTTTCTCCAATAGCTCTCTTCACAACTGTCTTGAGCCAAGATCAGACACCCGCATGATATCAGAGAGCTGGGCTTAAGTGAGGACAGCTGAAACAGTTGGGATGGGCAGTGGGAGGGCATGCATCAGGTCCAGTGTCATACAGCACTGGAGATGGGGAAGAGGCAGTCTCTGTCAGCCACAGCCTCCTGCCTCATCAGTGGGCTGCTGTCCACTTTTACCAAGGTCAGTCCCTGTTGTCTTAGGAAGATTATATTGGTTGAAACAGAGTAGAGAACTAGCAAGATGCAAGAGAAAACTTCTGAAACATCCTAGTCTTCTCAAAAACACCTTGCCCTCTCCTGGTCACCCAGCGTGTATTCGTTGCCTAGAAAAGTTGTTCTGACACCAGGACAAACTCTGGCTTTACTAGCCATGGCAGAAAGAAGGACCTAATGAGCAGCATTGTGGTGTCTTTGCTGAGCCCCAGACCCAACCCTTCCCTTCCTTATTCCCACCTTACCACCCTGTCCCATCTTCTTACCGCCACATCCCTTCCCTGTTCTTCCTTGGCCTTGCTTCCAAATCTTGAGGAGGAAAGGCAGCTCCTGACTGGTTGTGTCTTTGCAACAGATGTCACAGGGAGAGTAGCCTGGGGAGTTTCAGAGCAACAAGTTACTGCCAATCCATATGACTTACAGTAGCCACTAACCTGTTGGTAGTGGTGAAACCAATTGTGCAGAGGTGCTCACCTGAGCTGCAGACAAGGTGTTTGCGTGCCATCATGGCTCCGATCATTGCAGCTAACGGAAGCGCATCCACATCAACAGAGGGGAGAAAACACCTCTGTGTTTGTGTGTGTCACCAAGGCTGGCCTAGAGAGTTGTATACCTCTCATCTACCATCACTTTGAGAGTACATCCACATCTTAGTGGGAATGGGAAAGTCAGTTTAGGAATCTGTCCTATTTTGTCTGACTATAGTGATTTATAGGCTTGGATTTATGAGGCTTGAAGAAGGGCTGCACCCAAAGCATCGAAGTCGTAATGCTCTTAGACTGTCAGAAATAGGCTGAACTTCATACAGTGCTGTACAGGAGCTTCCATTGACTGCCACTCGTTCATTTGTTACATCTCTTCTCTCACTGATGCATCTGTGGTGTAACTGGACCACTTACTCACCATTTTTCAGGCAGTAAGGTAGCAAAGGAAGCCAATGTAGTTGATTAATGAAGTTGATTAATCTGAGAACATGAAACTTAGAAGAAACAAAGAACTTAAAGTAAATAATGTCATATTTTTTAATTTATTTATTCTTTATTTAGTAATAGCACCCAAAGCCGCATTATTTTAACATAAGTAATAAAGCTTTCATATTTTATTCCTACCAGTGCACTTCCAAACCCAGGTGAAATGCTGGAATTAATGCTGCAATACCATGAACACAGGGTATAGATCATAATGACATACGACTTACAAGTGAATGCCAGTGAAAGAAAATAGAAAATTGTAGTTTGGGTATGAAATCTGTAACCTAAAGGACTGTGGCCATTTCTGCTTCCACAAAATACCATAATAAAACAGCAGCTGTAGGAACTATAAAGATAACATACTTAATCATACTTTTTGCATCACTTTATTGAATACTCCATGTTGGATGTACAACTTATAGCTATAGTGTGTGTTGGCTACAATGCTACAATAAGAATGTGTATTGCTTGTATTACAGAAAGGGTCATGAAATGTATGGACCTGTCTGCATGTTTAACAAAATGAAACAGCAATACAATAAAACTGCACTCCATGTGAATATTGTAAATGGTTAATTTATAAAGTCATTCATCCAAAAATCCAAATATTTCAATGAAAAAAAGTATATAAAATGCAGTAAAACATAAATTACATTTAAAGGTCTGTACATGATTCATCCTGCAAATAGAAGCACAAGACCAGCACTTTGTACAATACTGCTTATTTTGATCTTCTAAAGTTCAAAGATTCATTTTCTCTAAGGAGGCAGGAAAAAATATGGTTTCACATGCAATCCAGCAGTAATTGTGGTAAATCAAGCAAGTCTATAACCCCGCACAAAACCCAACACTTTTACAATGTAGGAACATACATGTGGAGTCCTTTTCTATACTTGATAACCAATATGCAATTAAAGTTGGATTGTTAAGTTAGTGCACACCTACAATATCCCCTACAATATCCCCATTTTTGGTTAACAGTGTATTAAGGCTGCTTGCTGCTGAAAATACACAGCAGAGAAGGAATACTTTCATCCACAAATGCAGTCAGACGATCTCATGTGGAAGCTTTCGTCACAGTCATTCTTTGGAATTGATGAAAGAAAGCCATCCTCTCTCTTCTCTTGTTATTCCACAGGATGTTGTGGATGCTATAAGTTTATGTGTATTCAAAATCATTTGTATAAATTCATTGTAGAAAATTCCATCGAGGGCTATTAAACAGAAAAAAAAATCCACTTCTGGCTTGGGAAGTCCCTAAGCCACAAATTGCTGGAGGCTGGGGAAATTCCCTGGGGAAGTTCTACAAGGGAAATTGCCCTTGCAGTCTTCCCTGGGCAGACATTATCAAAGGCCTTCAAGACATGCTGCTGGGCCAGACAGACCCATGAACTGACGGCACAGCCAATTCGGTGTCCAGTTTCCCTACTTTTCTGGCTATCATAATACAAATATGGATCAGTATTCTCAACTTGTTACTTTTTTCAGACTGAAAAAGCAAACAACAATCCTGTGTCCTTTATATCAAAGAGATAAATACTATAAACTAAGCTGTCCATCGCATCCAGGGCACTTCATTATGCTCAGAGCAATTCTGCAACCATAGTTGGATTCCTTTTTGTGTTATTGGTTTAAGCATAATTCACTAACATTACACTCATGTATCATGATATACATGATGTGTAATGCTACTCTGCAATACGTTGCATAGCAACAGTACGTAACTGAAAAGCAGCTTCCCTCAAGAACTCTAGGACAGTAAAAAAAGATTAAAACCAGCAATTCTATACCATCATATTTGCAAAATCTGATGGTGACAATGGTCAATAAACCTGGTATATCATTACTGCTGCACTTTACATGGATGTAGGGCTTTTAGTTTTGTTTCTTTTAGTTGAATCAAAATCCATGCTATTAAGCCTAAGGATGTACAGACTCCATACATGGAAGTGATGTAAAATTCTTAATAATGAGGCCAAATTCCTCAGGCTTCTGATTGAATTTCTGCTTCGTCCATCTGAAGTGTGTCATTATCGCCCAGCAATTCTGTTTCAGGCACAGAGCCCTCCTCTTCCTCCTCTTCCTGGACAGGATTCTGGGCAATGTCTTCGGTTCCATTGTGCGTATCATCGGTGCCCTCCGAGAGCAGAGCAGCCCTGTCAGCCACTGATGCGTTGGAAGGTGCTGTTGTTACATAGCCTGTGCTGGTGGATCCGCTCCCACTGTGGTGGGAGCCTGGTTTGGGAATGATCTGGGGAGGCATCTGCTGAGGAGCCATTTGCATTGGAATTTGGACCGGGTAAAAATTTGGCAAGTAAGCACCATAGGCAGGCATTGGCTGGTAGCCATTGACTGGAATGTAGAGCTGAGGTGGTGGGACCATCGGTCTCATCTGCCCTTTCATTTGTATGAACTGTGGTTGAGGGAAAGCTGGAGTTTTCTGCTTTGGTCCAATGTACCTAGCGTTGCTGACGTTGCTAACAGGGCTTGTGCTGAGAGAACTTGTTTGCGTGGTATTGCTTGCCCCAGAGGTTTGCGCTGAGCTGTTGTAATTAGAAAGGTTTCCCCATGTTCTTAGTCTGTTGTGTATATCTTTAAATCTTGGTCTTCTGTTGGGAAATTCATTCCAACACTCCAACATCAAAGTGTATATCCATGTGGGGCAGTCGTCAGGACATGGCAAAACTTGTCGGTTCCTGATCATCTCAATGACATCCTGGTTAGAATAACCACAGTAAGGCTGCAGGCCATAGCTGAAAACTTCCCACAACACAACTCCATATGACCATATATCCGAATCAATAGAAAACTTGCCGTACATAATAGCCTCAGGGGACATCCACCGGATAGGAAGAAGGGAATTTCCCATCAGTTTGTAGTAATCAGCAGCATAAACTTCCCTGAAAAGGCCTAAATCAGATATTTTCACATTCAGTTTATCAAACACCAGTATATTTCTAGTGGCCAAGTCCTTGTGAACAACATGGTGGCTTGAAAGATATTCCATTCCTGAAGCTATCTGAGTCACAATGTGGAAAAAGTCTGCTGGTTCCAGGGTGGATTTTACTGTCTTGTCATCATCAGTGCTGCCAACATCGGAATGGGGAGATCTCATCACCAAAAACTCATGGAGGTCACTGTGGGAACAATAACTAAAAATCATGCTTATGGGCTGTTCCTTTGTCACTATTCCCAGCAAACAAACAATGTTTGGGTGCTGTAATCGTGATCTCATCATTGCTTCATGTTTGAATTCTTCCCGAAGAGCCAATTCTGCTTTGTCTTTAAGTGTCTTGATAGCAACAGCTTGTGTCTGTTCACCTGGTGCTGTACCAAAAAGATGCCCCCTGTAGACTTTACCAAATCTCTCCTCTCCTAGTTCCTCCATAAACCGCACAGTGGACAGATTGATTTCTTTAAGTTTAGCCTGAAATGAAATAAAGAAAGTAAGTCACACACTGTTATATGATAGTGTTTAGTAAACCACATTGTTTACTAAACAACAGAATTTCTTATTAAACTTCCCAGTGGTTAGATGCTCTAAATGGAAGATAAATTGGACCAAAATGACTTTTCAGCTCTTTGTATATTCACATCAGCATATTGATTTTACAGTTAACCTTGAAATTAGTTACACTTTTATCAGAAGTGTAAATTGAATTATGCTGGCAAGATGATGAGTATCATTATTTTTACAAAGGAGCAACCCTATTTCCTGTAAACTAAATAAAAAAATCAGTTCAGAGTAAATCTGGCAAACAATGATGTCCCTTAACTCCAGCTGCACTTGCCCTACAGATCTGCCCAGAGGTGCCCACTGGAGATGTGTCAGAAAAGCCCTGGGCACTGGTTGAGGAGGTGGCAGCCTTGGGGTGAACTGCAACATCCCCTCCAGCAGAAGCAGGAACAAAACCTCTCTTTTTTGGTTCTGCAATAGCAGATATGCCCTTTTTCCTCCACTGCACTACAGGAACAGACCCTGCTTGTGGGTAGCAGTACACAGTACCCGCTCTGAGAATCCTTGCACTAGCTCTGATGAAGAGGGAAGTGGAAGAAGAGCAGGAGGAAGAAGGAATTTCTCTCTGGTACATGAAGGAAAAGGTGTCAAAGCCAAGAGTGAGAAAGCCCCAGAGCCTCCCTCCTGCAGTTGGCAGGGAAAGCAAAGGAGTTTGTGACAGTGATCTAATAGATCCGTCCTGACCAGCACAGGCTGGTGGAGTCCCCAACCGAGCCCGATGCAGCTGGCACAGCACACACAGGGCACTGCAGCACGAGGGAGAAGGGCAGGTTGAAAAGAGGCTTTAACAGATGATTTGGGAACAAGTTCTGATTTTAGTGGTCAACAGACTGTGGAGTGGACCAGATAGTTTCCAGCACAGCCCAGACTCAGCCATTAAACATCCACCTCATCACACAAAATCAATGCAATTTGTTACAATTAGTAATATCCCACAAATATTCTACATTTTCCTGAACAAATGTTGCCAATTGTTCCAAATTGAGCACTGTTTTTCAGAACTTGCATCTTGTAAATACTGAGATTAGAAATTCAACATTATCTCTAAGCAGGATTTTAGCATGGACATCAGTTAGTTGACCCAGAAAATCACATGCACGAGTTGAGATCTATAGACAGAATTTCAAAGCCATTTTCACATTTCACCGTCCTTTGTGATACACAGCCTTAGAAGCACGTTGCACTCCAGCTCAGCTCCTCACTCAGTGGTGGTTCAGAATACCAGTGGACTGAGCTGACAGATTGTACAAGAAACCCCATCAGGCATCCTGCATTAAACAAGCAAACCATCCACACCGTTACCGGGAGCGAAAATGAGCTGCAGGCTGAAGACTGGATCAGAAATAACATTTCCAGTCACTGAGACAACAGGCAGGATGGGGACTGACAGTTAAGGGCAAATGTCATAAAATACTTTGTCCTGAAAGCTGTTGCCTGGGACCAGAATTTCTAGATACAGAAAGCGAGTGCAAGACCCAGGTTTCACTGAAGTGGACGGCCAGCACTGTGTGAGAATTAGGTCCCTTACACCACGGCTCAAATCAAACACCAACAACCTGAGACACTGAAAATCGCAACGCTTTGGAAATACGTGGCCTAAGGAAAGTCTGGAAAAAATACCTGTTTGTGTTGATTAATGAGTGGCATTTCCATGTCCTGGCTAGGAGATGCCATCAGCTGGCGGCGCTGCGGCGTAGCAGCAGATGCCTTCTGCTTGTTTCTGCACATGCAGACCAGGAAGAACAGGCAGGCGATAACCAGAGGAATGGCTATGCTGGGAACCAGGATGTAGAGGATTCCCATTTTACTGTTGTCACGTGGACCTGTCAGGCAGAGAAATGTTTATTGTTTACAGTAAGTATTTTCAGTGTATTCAATAGTACAGTAAAAAACGCTAAACAACTACAGTATGATAATTAATACTATATTTTAAACAATAAGTGAACTCCTATAGCTTGAAAACAGACATCACATAACCTATTCCCACTTCTCCATAATTTTCCATTAAATATTTCAAAGAATTTTGAATGGATGTAGCAATTAGCAGTATGAAGATAAACTAGGAGCCCCATTTAATGTGCTGACTGTAAGAACATGTGGTTAATTTCACTTTATTTTTGAGGCTTGTAGTTGTGGAAACTGCAGAACATAGACCAGAGTATCATTGCATTATCTTCTTCAGGGGTTAAAAACCAAATGAGTGATAAACCTCAACAGAACATTGCAGTCTGGCCTTCTTGTCCAACTTCAGCCATTTCATCAGTACTTTGCCCATTTTTACCTCCACTGGTACTAATTCCGCCCAGAAAAAATTAAGTTTCACTTCTCACTAGCAGGGATATTATTTGTTCTGTACTTAATAGTATTTAAGTGCTTTTATGTTGCAGTGAGACAGACATGAAAAAGCCATGAATACACTTAATAAGACTGTTCTGGAATCTTCTTAAAATGCTTTTTTTCTTGATACTTAGAGACTCTAGGAATGCATAATGATGTCTGACATGTTCATTGGAACTGCCTGGGATGTTTTCTGCAATCCATGGTTTTGCTATTTGTGGCTACTGCATTCACCACAACCACATCCCAGTGTTATCTTTACATTATGTTACATGCAACATAGAAATTTATTGTAAATGGCAACACATGATACTGTAAAAAAGTGAACCAACTAAGAAATTTCGTATCAATTTTGAGTGCTCTGAAGTATCCAGGCAATCTGTAACAAAACCACTTTTATGGCTTCCATGATACACGTGTTGTTGCAGAAAACATGCTTTTCTTCCTAAGGAAGCACAGTATTAAGTTGCTTTGTTGTGTTCAAAGACTGTTACCGCTGTAACAGCTCTACAGTCAAGGCTGTACCAACACAGGGAAATGACTGCAATAGTACTAAGCGGTGAGAGCTGTGCTTTTTATTTTTGCTATCAGTTGTGCAGCACAGAGCCACTACCAGATAGTGTAGGACTCTTCTGATAAGATCATCTGTTTCATGACAGCTCTACTTCTGCACTCCACACGGTTTCCTTCTAACCAAGCACGGTGCTACATCTCCCTCTACAGGATCTGAAAATCCTTGCTGCCTGCAAGATGCCATGCAGAGCAAAAGCGATGTAGTGTGAGCAAACCAAACGCATAGAGGTGATAAGTACATCAAGTCTGGCATTTGACAAGGTAGAATACAAACTGCTGCAGTATCGCTAATTATGATCTCAGCTTAGGCACCCAATGCATAATAAAAAAGTCTCACAATATCTCAGCTACAAGCTCAGTCTCCAGAAGATTAATTAAATGCCTACAACAGAGAACAAGGGTGCTACATTACAGCAAGTGAAACATTTGAATGCATAACCCTCTTAAGTCAATTGTACTTGTAAAAATAGGGAACATACAAAATTACATGGAATTTGGGACAGTAGTAGGGGAAAAAAGAAAGAGAATACATACTACAAGAAGGTATGTCACACAGTTCCATGCGTACGTTTTTATTCTTTGTAAAACACCAGGGGCCATCCATCTGACCTCCAGGATTTCGGCAATATGCATGTCCTCCACCTAGCTCTGGAAACTGTGTGCTGGTCAGATCATGGCTGTGGGGACTCTGTGAGTCCCAGAGTTGGCAAGTGTGGCCAGACTTTGTAACACTGACCATCCCTCTGTAGTCCGCTCCAGAACCATTGTAGCACTGATGATCTGCAACACAGGGTTTGACAAAACATTGCAAATAAATAACAAAACAATCACTGGCCAGAAAGACCAAAAAGGCTGAAATGCACAGATCATAGATGCAAAACGTACTTGAATTCAGGTACTTCAGGATTTAAATGAAAGCTGTGGGTTTGAAATTTCAGTTCTGCAAGTATCTATACTTTTACACCATTTATCTCTGGATTCTGCTCTGAATTGTCTCAGCTCTGTGGCTATACACACCAATATTTGGTAGCCCTGAGTGCAAGCTGACACTAAGGAGCACATATGGACCTTTAGATACAGGACAAGATATGTAAACTAAGTTAGAGATATGAGTTTCACTTCAGGAAAAGTCTTCGATTGCCAACAGTGTAAACTTCCTGCCGCTTTTATTTCTCATAATCTTCCTGTCTTCCTCACACTGCTCACTTCCCAGAGAAATTAGTGCTGCATTTTCTAATGTTTCTGGACAATTTTTCCTCCTTCTTTAGAAAGGATCCAGGCATTTATTTCTCTTTAGATACATCACTTTCACATCTGCTGAACTCATACGCTTATTCTCTCTCTGTTTTCCTGCTAACCTCTCTTTATGCTTTTCGAGTTCTTGTCTCCCATTTGTATCACCTGAACTGAATCATGCATTTTTCTGTATGTTTGCAACGTTACCCTTTCCATTTTTCCAAGTCCCCCTCCCCAGCCCACAGGAATCCTGCTCTCTCAAAGCCCTTCCTCCAAACCCCCAGGGCACTCATGTGGGAGCTGTTGTGACAGAGGCACGAGGATCACGGATGACTTCTGTTAGACTTTTTGCTGGTTTTCTTCTCATTCCTTTTGCTTGATACCTCTTCCTTCACTGATTTATCTCTGTCATTGTTTTCTCAGTTATTTGTGTTTCTCAGCTACACTAGATTATTGCCTTACTAGCACACAGCTAGTCTTCCATGCCCACTGTTATGCCATGACCCATGCTCCTAACTGTGGGCTCAGACAATGGTCATTCAGGATAATTTTATCACTCTGAACTTTAAACATCTTCAGTTTCTTGGAGCTTCCTTGTTGAACATTGTAGGGGGTGGTGATTAATTGCTAGAAAACAGAGTAGGCAGAAAAATTGTCAGCACGTAATTACTGACAACAGAACAGCCCTTCTACTCCTGGATGCAAATATAAACTCAAGGAATCGAGACCAATGGTTTCACCCATCCTGTGTGGGTGAAGAAAGACAATTACACTCCACGGTCAATTTACAGGATTAATATTCTTGTGGCTTTCCATATGGAAAGAATGAACATTAAATGTTTAATTTCTTAACAGATTTTTCCAGTGAAGCTTCAACAGCATATTTGAGGCTTATTGATACGTAAACAGAACTCACAAATACCTATATCAGGGGATTCATCCAGAAGGGCAAGGACTGAGCCAGAGGTGGGGGCAGGCATGCGGGAAATGAAGCCTGCAACGCACTGTTGCTCCTCACAAATCTGAGTCAAATCGGTTGTGCAAACACAGAGCTTTATAGCCCAGGGTGGTTGACTTGAGCCTTTTCAGTACTAAGTAGCATACTTTAAACTTCCTCACCATGCTATCTATACCTTACAACAGTGCGAGATTATGTCAGTATTAACATGACAAAAAGTAGTAGCATCCAGTGTAACAGTACTTTCTTTACAAAAAGAATGAATGATAAAATATTGCCTTTCAGACCCAACCTAAGAAAGCAACAAACTCTACTTCTTCCCAGCGACGAAACGCCCAGACTTACATCGGCTGAGTCTCTCCACAGGGATCCCAATCCTTATGCAGTTGGCAGCTTCCAAGGTGTCAGGTCGTGGGAGATCCTCACACTTGGGTAACTGTAGCTGCATCAAGATGAGGGGGTTTGACCTAGCAATGTTGTACTCCTGCCTACAGAGATCGTTCTCCAGAACTTCACATTCGTCCCGGCACAGCTCCCGCGGCTTTGGGGTCCGAGAGCGCTCATCACACAAGGGAAACACGAAGTGGCAGAAGGATGGTATAGCAAACTGTGAGCACTGATCAGACAGATGTGTGGAAGTGCCAATCATGGTAAATGCGGCTGGAAAGGAACAAAAATACTGGTTCAGTATTAATTCATGAAAAGCAAGAAAAGCAACATAATTTTCATGTCATTTGCCTTTTATAACTTTTATGTTTTCTTGTGGGTCTGAAAGCCTACTGAGTGCAGGGAAATGAGGTCATTTCTGTTGTAAAGGAGAGCTGACTAATGCAGAAAGCAAACTCAGCATTCCAGGGTCCCTCTGATGTCTGCACAGAGCTTGCAGGACCCCAGTTCTTAGGAAGCTACCCAAGTGACTAGCAGTGAGAAAAATGTTGATGCTTGACTAATTTTACCTTGAAAGGATAAAGAGCAAAGGCAAGATACATCTGCCAGGATGCTGACATGTATTTCTAAAGTTCCTAATTAGGCAAAATCTGAATGAGGATCACCCAGCTTCTTCCTCCTGTAGACATTTCGATCAATAAACAAGACAAGTGTTTTTCAAGTCTTGACAGGCAAAAAGTCTTGACAGTGCCACTGGTATTTGGGGAGACATTGCTATTAACAGACATGAGAAGCCTAACAGGCAGCAGTTTTGGGAAAAATGAATGTAATCAATCTTAGCATACTCACTACATTAAGATGAATGTCATATTGAATTAGGAATTTAATCCTCCCCTTCAGCTCTCAGCATCTAAACACTAACATTTATCTGAGTTTTCCTGCACATTGCAAAGACAAGACAAATGTGCATGTGCATCATTTATCTGGGGATAGATCAAGCTTTAAATAGGAACATTAATTCCCACACTGGAAAGCACAATTTGTGAGTGAGTCTTGCTAGACTGCATGTTCCACCAAGATACACTGTAAAAAGAGAGGAAATGAGCAGTTCAAGTCGTTCAGCAGTCCATTTACAACCTACAAATCAATTATTTCCCTCTTGTCCAGCCCTCTCCTTTCAGTCATCTACTTCCTGCTGCTACCTACTAGGAGAGTCTCCTGTCTCTTCCTAAACAGCACACAAACAGAAGCAGACCTAACTCCAGCCTTTTGTACTGTTTACACCTTTGCTTATTTTAACACAGGAATACAACTGTTTATCAGTTATGCAGGGAACACTGCATGCAAGCATGAAATCAGGTCTCAAACAACAGCTGTCACATGCGCATGTCCCACAGGCTAACAGGGAGAAAATAAACCTGGAGGAGTGAAGTGGTCACTGTTGGCTACTTGAAGCACCACACTAATTTTTGTGACAGCGTTCCAGAATTTAGATTGGCATAAGCAAAGAGCGCACAATTCACAATCATGTCCCTATTTTGATGGGAGGTGCAAAAGTCAGTGGGACTGTGTGGTGGCATCTAAGGAGTTTATCTCTGTAGTTACTAAACAGATATTAAATAGCACAGCAAAGACATTGCTAATCGCACGTGTTCATAGGCCAGGGGTCAGATCCATGCATTCTTTATTGTTGGTCTTCCAGTTGGTCTTTCAAATCATGTCTCAAATTTTTCTCCAGAAATGTCCTTTTCTTAATAGAAGGCTGCAATTCTCACATCCCCAGGACCAAACAGCATCAGGGGCCGTAGAGACAAAGGGAATGTAATTCATACATGAGCAGAGCAGGGAAATGGAAACATAGAATTAAAATTCCCCATAGATGTCACCTGTAACCTTGTTAAATGTTCTTGGTGTTGGGCAGCAGATGTCACCGCTTCCCACGCACAGCCCGTCCTGAACACCCTATAGCTCTGCGCACAAAGACCTTCCACTGTGCTTAGGAAGCACAGGCAAAAGTGTAAGCAAAATCTCATCAGCAGTTTTACAGCGTAATTTTTTTTATCCAAGTTACCACAATTTAGAAATACCCTGTCATTTGGACAGAAAACATCCAGTCTTGAAATACCTGTTTTCTATGTAAAAAGACTAGTATGCTTTGAAATTCTATGGGTTATTGTGCATAAGGCATTTGGTATGTCCTTCAGATGTATATAGTTTGAAAATACCATACTACTAATGGATTATCATCATTGCCTAGCTAGGCTCTGGGCAGCTCTACATGGTGGCTCACAGAGTTTTCCTAAAAAAGAATTGTTCCATTAGAAATTCTCTGCAACTCCAGGACAGAGTCCCAACTCCCCACCTCCAAAATCTAACTGATAATCAGCAGTATTAGGAATCCAGCATCTGAGTCATGAATGTCCATGTTGTATATTCCAGAAACAAGCCTAACTGGATCAATAAACATTTTCTGGAAGATATCATAGTTTTTTGGTTGAGGTTTTGGTGTGTTTTTTTTTAAAGGACATTATGAACTTAATTAATGGAGTTACATATTTAATCATTTCAGATAGCTGAACATTTCCATATTGCTGAAAAACTTCCAAACAGGACAGATATTATGTCATAGAAAAAAATATCATCAATAGTATGTCTTAATTAATGACATAATGGTAAAAGAGGCTGGAACTACAACAGAGTACAGGAGAAAGAAAGGGAGGGGAATGAGTTGTAACAACACAAGGAAAGGTCAGCACCTGCATTTTGCCAGTCCCAGAATCTGATCACCATCTCAAGAACAGAAAAAAACCTGACCTGGATTTCTGACTTGACAATAAGCCTTTAAGATAACATCTTAAAAGAGATGGAGCTGACAAGTGAAGTCAAACTTTTTGGCAACTAGTTACGTTAAAATTGCAGATTCAGTTAGTTAGCCATGTCTGTCCCAATGCAAATAAGTGCCTGCTGAATTGAGTAGATTTGCCATACATTATGGTAAACAGTTTCCTCTATTCCATGAATTCATTTGCTTGTTCTTCTTGTGTACATCAGAGTCATAGCTGCTAATGTCAGCTAACTGAAGCCCCATGAAGAAAACCCACCTACTGTACAACCCATTAAAAGTCATTAAGGTTTTGGATGCCTGTTTGTGACTCTACCAAAATGATGATCAGAGAAAGAATCAGCAGGGGCAGAGCACATGAAGGCTGACTGTTGTTTCATATAAATCAATGTGAAAGCTACACTCTGCCAGAATTATGCAATATGGGAGGAAACCCATGGGAAAAGCCACCACACATTTTCCAATAAAATAAAAAACTAGTAACTTTTTATTACATCACAAATTGATTTTTTAAAAAAATCTTTTATTTTAATCCATCATGCCAAAAGCGCCAGTATAAAGTACAAGCTGCTAAAAAGTCAATACTCTGACGTTTTACTTAAGGACATGGAAAAAGCTTTTACACATGACAGCAGATATTAATCTTCTTTGCTACAAATTTTGCTAACTGCACAAGTGAGACATTGGCTCACCTCCTCTAAACCTTAATCTAAGGATGTCTTAGTTATTGACTGATAAAACTGAAAAGGGTGATAGCACTATTTATACCTGAATTGGATACTTCCATGAATGTTTTTTGCCCTACTACAGAGATATATAAGCTTACCAGTAATTCGGTTTTCAATTTCCCCTTGCATCTGGAGGGAGTCCACATAAATGGTCCTGTTTCCAATGATTCGTGCACATGCAATTCCCCTGTATGGCTGACAGAAGCCGTCTTCATGGTAATCTTCTCTGCAAAAGACAGGTTAGGATTTTATAAGCAGAGTCTAGCTGTCCCCAGTGAATTTTTACAAAATAAATTCTTATAAAAGGAGAAAACCCCAGAAGACTGTATATCTGAAATTGTTCTGCTCCCCAGGTGCAGCTTTCTCCTCCAAGTCCCTCTACACTACCTTAGAAGTATTAATGAGGCACCCTGTAAATAGCTCATTAGAGAAAGAAGTAAACGAAAACCCAAGATTAATTTAAAAATCATATGCTTATAGTAATGGGATTTGACAGATGAATCTATTAAAGAGCTGTTAGACTGAGAGAGCAACATAGATCTTGTTACATGCCCTCATGCACTTTTGGCATCTAGCTGCAGCCCGTAGAATTAGGCAAATAGTTGGTTCTCCTCTCCCACCTCTCTCTCCCTTTCTCCATTTCCTGTAGTGAACAGCTGAAGAGACCTTGCCAAGCTTTAACTAAAACATGGAATAATTTTGAACTCTGAATTAGGTAAACAGAATAAAAAGTAACAAAGGTTTTAATCTCTTTTCTCTCTAGTCAGAGTCAATGCCAAATTCCTCTTCCAACATGTATTTTAAAACACTTTTTAACTCAATGAGGTTTTGGGACAAATTTTACTCCCTTACATCACGTAAGTATTTTGGCATAAAAGCCCTAGCCTAAAGGTTTAGTTGTTCAGCACATCATCCCCAAAGCCCCAGTAAATAATACAGAGCTGATCTGCAGATCACAACTGTTTGAGCACTGAAAAGGGTCTTCAGAGTGGGAGTGGTCTCAGAATTACTATCCAGTATGCCATGTGTTTCCTCTGGCATGGCACAGCCTCTGTGTTAGGCTTCACTAGCCTGATGGATTCACATGACGTCATTCACTGCATGACAGACCAAAAAAGGCATAAAATGTGAACTAGAAAATCATGACTCTTGAGGAATCCTGGGATGCCCAAAAGCTTAATCAGCTTTTGTAACTAACTAGTCAGTTCCAAAGTCCTCTCCCATACCAGCGATTTTTGAAGTATTACTTCAGTACTCTTCTGCACTGTGTACTTTATTATCTTTGGATATCAATACCTGTTTTGATCACCCATGTTTCCATTTCTCTTACAAATACTTCACCCATCCTTAGCATGCCTCATGAGCAGGACAAAGCTGTCAGTGAATACATGTAAAACTATATAATTTCAGCTGGCCCAAATAACATGAAAACCTGCAGCCTGACAACAGCTAGCCTGTGCCAAGTGCAGCCCGTTATTTCCGATCTCTTATTCTGTCTTAAGAACCTCTTTTCATTTTACCTCTGCTGTGTCTCCCTGATAAAGCTCATCTCTTCAGGGAAATGGTGCCACTGTTTCTTAAAGTATAAACTCTTTGGTAGTGGAAAGTTGCACAGGACTGTCTGTACAGTGCAGCCAAAAGCTGATACCATCGATCACCACTCGAGCAGCACCTGTCCCTTTCCTCCCAGAAAGACGATGACTTAACAGGACCCAATCCATCACACAGTTGCTAGATAAACCATGGTGATAGGAAGTGTGTCATGAAGTCGTTATCCAGATCTAGCCTTTATTTCCTATGACAGTATGATTCTTAAATAGTCACAAAGCAACATTCTGTCTACAATCTCTGAAACAAGTTCTGCTTCCACAAATATATGTTTTTAATCATGGTGGATGAAGTAAAGGAGGAATCTTTCACGATCAATTAATTCCTGCAGTGAAATTCTTTCACTTTATAACAAAAGTGGCCTCTTCAAATACCTGCTTGGAGGAATCCCATGGGTTAAGGCTCTGGAGGATAGGGTAGCCCAAGAGAGCTGGTTAATTTTCAAGCAACACTTCCTTCAAGCTCAAGATCGCTGCATCCCTAACAGTAACAAATCTAGCAAAGGAGGCAGGAGGCCTGCATGAACGAGCAAGGAACTTATGGAAAAGCTCAGTCAGAAGAAGGAAATCTACAAAAAGTGGAAAAAGGGCCTGGCGACTTGGGAGGAATATAGGGACATTGTCAGACTATGCAGGGATGCCACGAGGAAGGCCAAGGCCTGCTTGGAATTAAATCTAGCAAGGGATGTTAAGGACAATAAGAAGGGCTTCTTCAAGTACCTCAGCATCAAAAGGAAGAGTAGGGAAAATGTGGGGCCACTGCTGAATGAGGTGGGTGCCCTGGTGGTGGAAGATGCAGAGAAGGCAGAGGGAAAGAAGGTTATCAGGAATAGTCAACATGGATTCACTAAGGGGGAAATATGCTTGACCAATCTGATAGCCTTCTATGATGGCTTGACTGGCTGGGTGGATGAGGGAAGAGCAGTAGATGTTGTCTACCTTGACTTCAGCAAGACTTTGACACTGTCTCCCATAGCATCCTCATAGGTAAGCTTAGGAAGTGTGGGTTAGATGAGAGGACAGTGAGGTGGGTGAAGAACTGGCTTGATGGCAGAGCTCAGAGGGTCTTAATCAGCAGTGCATAGTCTGGTTGGAGGCCTGTGGTCAGTGGTCTTCCCCAAGGGTCAGAATTTGGTCCAGTCCTATTCAATATATTCATCAGTGACTTGGATGAAGGCACTGAGTGCACCCTCAGCAAGTTTGCTGATGACACTAAACTGGGAGGAGTGGCTGATACACCAGAAGGTTGTGCTGCCATTCAGTGCAGAGGCACCTGATGAAGTTCAATAAGGGCAAGTGTAGGGTCCTGCACCTGGGGAGAAATAACCCCAGGCACCAGTACAGGTTGGGGGATGACCTGCTGGAAAGCAGCCCTGCAGAGAAGGACCTGGGAGTACTGGTGGATGACCAGTTGACCATGAGCCAGAAATGTGCCCTTGTGAACAAAAGGCCAGTGGTATCCTGGGGTCCATTAAGATGAATGTGACCAGCAGGTTGAGGGATATGATCCTGCCCCTCTGCTCTGCCCTGGTGAGGCCACATCTGGAATAGTGTGTCCAGTTCTGGGCTCCCCAGTTCAAGAGAGGTAAGGACCTTCTGGAGAGAGTCCAGCACAGGGCTACCAAGACAATTAAGGGGCTGGAGCATATTTCTTCTGAGGACAGACTGAGAGACCTGGGTCTGTGTCCTGGGTCTGGTTACAATAGAGTTAACTGTTCTCAGAGAAGCGGGAGGGGGGTGGCCAGGGCAGCTGGCCTGGGCCTGGGTGGCCAGGGCAGGCATTCCATACCACATGATGGTATTCCATACCAT
>NW_010307515.1:2619-47214 GCF_000700745.2 Antrostomus carolinensis | reverse complement strand
GTCCTCCCCCTGAAGAGGAAGGAGCAACAGAGATGATGTGTGATGAACAACCCCAATTCCTCATCCCCCTGTGCTGCTCCAGGAGAGGAGGTAGAAAATCAGGAATAAAGTTGAGCCCAGGAAGAAGGGAGAGGTGGAGGAAGGTGTTTTATTTTTTTGTTTTATTTCTCATTATCCTACTCTGATTTGATTAGTCATAAATTAAATTCGTTTTCCCCAAGTCCAGTCTAGTTTGCCTGTGATGGTAATTGGTGAGTGATCTCCCTGGCCTTATCTCAGCCTGTGAGCTTTTCTGTACATTTCCTCTGTCCAGCTGAGAAGCCGAGTGATAGAGTGGCTTTGGTGGGCACCTGGCATCCAGTGTCAGTTCACCACAGTCCTTTGCTTCTCTTTTCTGGAGCGTGCTTTCTTCATGAACGCATAAAGTGAGCCAGTTTCAAGAACAGTGGAAATCAGGAGTAGAGTTGTACACAGGAATCCTTTTCTCGCTTGGATCGATGCATCAGGGAAAATGGGAGTCTGAGCAGCATTGCAGTCCTGCGAGTGCAGCAGAAAGAGGAACAGCAGCAGTACTGCAAATAAACATGGTGGATAATGATCTGTAAAGTGATATAGGTTTCCTTCTTGGGATGGTGACTGAGAGCAGAGGTGGAAAACATCGAAAGAAAATTCTAAAAATAGGCTCTGGGGTGAAGTGGCTTTTTCCTCTTCTTAGGGAATTTTGTACAGGACCGATTCTGTATTCAAGCATGGTTGTGGTCCGGAAGGCACCAGGGAGTATAGCCAGCTCACTTATGTTAGAGCTGAATTTGAACTTTATGTTGTACTTTTTGTATTTTCTGATCACATTTGCATGATATGTTAAACTATATAGTTCTTTAAGCAAGCTGAAACTTCACTTCCAGTAATCCCTAAATGTGCACTCTCTAAGCAGAGCATTAGTTCTGCTGCACCACATAAATCTGTATGATTGATGACCGAAGTATAAAGCAGGAGAAAGAAGACACCACTTCTTTGCTTTTGTTGCTTGTGCTGGTGGTTTTGCGATTAAAACTCAGCCTTTTGTTTTTTACTTGATTTAATCCAGTTGGCATTTTCTGTTACTGAGAAGACAATTCCAGTCAATTACTGGAGATTGTTTCCAGATTATATTCCCCTCCTGCTCTTTTTGCTAACTAGATTTTCTAAAGGGCATGTCTGTAACTCAGATAATTTTTGTTCTAGTATAAATCTGTACCAAAAGCATGAAAGCTCAGTGGGAATGGTAATCTTTCTCCTTTTTGTCAATAAGTAGGCGAGTAAGTATGTTGCCTGCTGTGGCATAACATGCTGAGGGAGCCGTATGTGCCAGTAATGGCATCCAGAGTCCTGCACGCTCGCTTGTCCTGTAATGCTAGCAACAAGCATCCTGCAGTCCTCATGCAGGCAAAGCTTCTCAGTGAGGTAAGGAAAGCAAGAGCTAGGCTAGCTGAATATGAGTAGTTTACAGGCTAGTGCAAAAAAGCTCTGAGTAGATTTGGGAGGACAGGCAGAAATGATAAGTATCTGTCTCTCTAAACTGATAAGAGTTTCTGGCATATATAGGAACCAGACCACTTGTTGCATGTCACAGCAGGTCCATTGCTTTCCAGTGTCCCTGAAGAAAAATAGAATTTAACTCTCAGATCGCCTTGCAATCAGTGCTCTCAGCAGAGAAGACAGACTGATCTACCTAGAAACTGGAATGCCAAGGCACAAAAAGAGAAGGAGAAAAGGACCCATGTATTTTTGTACAGAGGTTTAGGCTAAGTACAGAGCCCGTAAAAGCACATCATCCCGAAGAAAAAATGCCTTAATCATCCTAAAGAGCAGTATGGGACCCACTGGCATTGCTCTTCCGGGGAATAAGTGGGGCAAGTCAGAAGCTGATTACTCTAATTTTGTCAGATTCCTACAGCAAGACTATCAGATTCATACTTGAATAGGACTCAGGAAATATGGTCTGGCAGAGTAAAATTAGACCACCACAGAAAATTAACTTGGCCTCAGGTCTCCAGCTGACTTCAAATTAAACAAAAATAAGTTCCTCATCCTTAGACTAAAATTTTTAGACCTAAAAACCCTCATCTCAGTTCATCTCAGAAGAACTCTTCTGTAGCTGTATGAAATAAGTGGGGTGACCATGTAACTATACTAATCAGCAGTTACATATCTGCATCACCAATAATGCCTTTGGAAACAGTTCTCTCCGCAGAGAGGCCAAATTAATCTACCTCCGGTCCTCTGTTTTTGGTGGTTACAGATACCTTGCAGTCTTTGCCTACCAGGAAAAGGGGGACAGAGAGAGTAGAAATGACTTGTCCAATGCCAACAGGATAGCAGGGAATTCAGCCTTCATCTCTGGAGTTCAAGATAGTATCCTTAACACCAGACAGTTCTTTCTCTTTAGACTTTCCAGTTGATAGACTCCCTTTCACTACTTTGAGGATGATCAAACACTGGAAAAGGCTGCCCGGAGAGGCTGTGGAGTCTCCATCCTTAGAGACACTCAAAACCTAACTGGACACAGTCCTGAGCAGCCTGCTGTAGTTGATCCTGCTCTGAGCAGGGCAGGGCCAACTAGATGATTCCTTTCCACCTCATCTGTTCTTTGATTCTGCAATTCATTTCTCTATGATGCCTCAGCAGATCCAGAAAGGGGTGTCTCAAGGGTCTGTCTGGGAGGTCTACTGCTGTTTTACACTCTAGTACCATCAGCCCCACACACAGAAGTAGTTTGGCACACTCAATACTGAACTCAGGATGAGTCTTTTGCAACAGGAACAAGGAAATTTCTAAAGTAAACATGCTGTTATTTGTTAATAGATTGTGCAAGTTCCACTTTCTTGCCACTGAAGTAGTTTGCTTTAAAAAACCAGTGATATCATAAGGTTCTCTTTGTAGATTGGTTGGCTATATTAAGAAACAATAACCTATTCCTTTAAATACTGGGGCCATCATGATGGTCTTTGAAGAGTGGTGATAAGTTCTCTTTGCAGGGGAACCAGTGACCTAAGGAAGCTGAGGCAACAACAATATTAGAAGAAACCAATCGAATACTGAACGTCAAGAAAGAGAAGAAGGTTGATACTGGAAATTACTATCCTGTAAGTCTAACAAACTTCTATCTCATGTAAATTAACCATGAATATATGAAGACTGAGAACACTCTTAACTTCCACATAATAACAGATCCATGAGCAAAAGCAGCATGGATTTATACAGGATAGCTGTCGCCATCGGTAGAATTCTGCTAGCAGACCATGGCAGGAAAACTGTAGTCAATAAAACCGATTTGAATAGTTGTTCAGTACAGTGTTTTATACTGCAACTTACTCACAAATTTAAGTCAGTTAGTCTAGATAATTAAGTCTGTTATGGACTGAACACTGACCATAAACAATGTCCTAAATTATAAAACAGAAATATAGGGCACTGAAGGAATCTTGGTTACATCCAACCTTAGCTTATACCTTCATTTTTTGGTCTATGGTAATAGTCGAGGGCAAGGTACTCAAAATTTCGGAAGATTTTGATACCAGAGAAATTTAAAGGGGAAAAAAATAGGGAATGAAGGTAAAACAGGAGTATGGAGAGAAAAAAGGAGATAAGAGGAAGAACTCCAAACTAATGAGATTTCTCTCCTCTTCTCCTTCTACCCTCCACAAAAGCTAAGAAAAACCAAAAAAACCCCAAAATAATTTAAAAAAACCAAAGCCCAGGATGGGAATAATCCATTTTGTACTTCTGTACTTCTTGTTTTTCAAGGGATGTCTGCTCTTCAGAGAAAGTTAACTGTAGTCGGAGATGACCGCTGTGGTAAGACATGCCTCCTCTTTGCTCTGCGTCATGAACAGCTTCCCAAGTCCTACGAGCCAACCCTATTTGACACTTACACCACTGACACAGAGGTAGATGGGAAGGAGATGAAACTGATTCTCTTTGATGTGGCAGGGAAGAATGAAATCAGTTACCGAAATCTCCGCTCAGTGTTCTACGAGGACACTGATGTTATTTTAATGTGCTTCTCCGTGGACCGGCCTGACTCACAGCAAAACATCCTTGATTTTTGGGTTCCAGAAATCAAACTGTTCTGCCCCACAGTACCTATTATTCTAGTGGCTACCAAGATAGAACTGAGGGATGATGAAGGTATTAAGAAGAAACTAACTGCTCCAAGCAATGAGCCAATTAACACTGCAGAAGGAAAAGCTTTAGCTGCCAGCATTGGGGCATATGCTTACCTGGAGTGTTCTGCCAAGACAAAAGAAGGTGTTGACACAGCCCTGGAAATTATTAGCCAATGTGCATTAAATGAGAAAAGAAGGAGAAAGAGACACTACAGGCACTGCCAAATTTTGTAAGAGGAGTGAACATTATTTTGTTGTTGGATTTCATTATGTGGAAAGGTAAGTAGATGTCTTTGTTGCTGTTGTGTGGGTGCTACAAGGGCTGCTTTTGTGTTATAGGAGGAAAAAAATCCCTTATGTCTGCAAACTGTCACACTTGAAAAGTTGGACTGGTTTCCTTCTGCAGCTCCAGAGCAGGCTGAAGAGCACAATTCCAGATTCAAGCTGAATACTGGTCTTGAGAAATGGAAATGACCAAGCTACATACAGAACTCTCCACAGAGGTTTTTTGGTCAAGGGAGATGGATGCAGACTAGGACAGGAACCTAAACCAGAACTGCTGGGACAAGCACAAGAACATGTTGTTCAGTGAATCTAACCCCAGCTTCCTTGTTGAAAGGCTTAGTGGCAAGCAGCTGTGCTGACATGTTTTCCTAGTATGCACTGCCTTACCTACACTGCCTTGAGTGAAGTGGTGAGGGTGACACCACTTAGAGAAGAAGGGTGTCACCACACACACACCCAATAGCCTGCTGGGCTAATAGCACTGGATTTCTGACCAGAAGAACAGGTCTGACTTTTTCTAGGATTCATTGGTAGAGCTGGCCTGGGCATGGTTCCCTAAATGTGTCAGGAATGTAATGTATAACATAGGGTGCAATGAATGCACCTTTTCTTCAGGCACAGGTAAATAAACTTCTGGGGTAAACCAGCCTGGCTCTGAGGTAGGATAACTGAGTTCTTGATAGAATTCCTACTTTAAAAGGAGAGAAGTAAAAAGACCAGACTTCAGTTTCTAAATCTCTTTGTCCTTATGGTCTGAATGGATCTTAAATCTTTCTGTCTTTCCTTAGCACTTGTAGCAGAAGACATGAAGTAAAAGGAATGCCAACAGCCACGCTCTGAGCTTTGCAAGTCATTAACAATCTGGAAAGAGACTGTCATAATGCTGTCAACCTAAGCAGAAAATCTCACACACAGAGGTGGACCAAAATGGAAAGACTCTGGGTGCATCTCCATACTCCTCCCTTCTCCAAAGCACTGATTGCTGGCAGCCCAAGGAGCTGAGTTACAGACTGACATTAAGGGTGTAAGTCTGGGAGTGGGCAAATAACGTGACTGCAGGATTTGAAGGCACATGCTGTAACCCAGTAAGTGGACAGCAAAAGGCAAGGTAAAGTCCTTGTGATCCTGAAGTAAAGGTACAGGTCTAATTGAGCACAATCGTCATAAACTAGGAGAACCTGGAAGTCTATCACTTTCTTTTGCTGACTTCCTCAGTGGTGGTTTCATCACTGGCAGCTTGGTTATGATTTCCCAAGGGAAAACAAAACGAGAGTAAACACAAATTTCTAAACTGATTATGCCACCTGCAGCTGTACACTTAGAAAACTAGCTTTTCCAGGTGAGAAGCCTAATGAAATATATGCTTAAGATGTTTTTCTTACCCATTCTTCCCACCAGTATTTGTCTATTGATGGGTTGATTTCTGCATGGGCAGAAATACTGAGGCTGGCCAACTATTCATTATTGGATGGGTTGCTGCTTTCCTTCTACATCACTTCAGTAACAGTTTTGAAGTCCACAGTCACACTTTGGTATAATAACAAATGCTTTAAGGATGACACTTTACATTTCCAAAAGTACCTTTCTTCCAAGAATCTCTGAGCACTTTTCAACATGAATTACCAACTCACCTCTTGGTGATAAGTAGGTGTTATTTCCATTTTCAAAATGGAGACACTTAAAACTGCTGCCTAAAGTTTCTGTGAACCATCTACTTCTTGGAGCTTTCTTTTTCTTGATTTGTTTTCCATGCCCTTTCCCTTTTCTCTCCTGGACCATTTTTAACCTCAATTTCCTCTCCTCTCTCCCCTCGATGCAACCTGATATTGTACCCAGACTTTAAAACTGTTCTGCCCATGCAACTTGGATGTGAGCATGTGCTGTGTGCAAGTGCTCTCCTGATGCAGGCAATAACATACATTACTGCATTTCAAAGAGCTGTATTGATGTAGATAGGTTTAAATTGTTATTTCCATTTTGTATGTGTACGTGTGGGAGGGGAGGATTAGACTGTGGATAAGTTAAAGAACACAGGTGTCTCAGGTGCCTCTGATGTGGGGTACTGGATCGGAGAGAGGCAGTTTTGCAAAGATGCCAAGTACTTACTCCTCCCACTACTTGGAAAGTTCAGACCACTTTGGTGAACCTGAGCTGATACTGCCTGCTGCTTAGTAGGACACTGGTCAGCATATTGACTGGTGTCTGTTTTCAATCTGAATAAATCAGTGTTTTACTCCAGAAGGGTGCTTTGTTCAAGATAAGAGTAACTGGTTTCACTCCCAGGATTCACTGTACGTATCTCTGAATTAAACTGTTGTTACACTGATCTTAGTTTCTATTTCTTAACGTTAACCTTTTTATTGTTTTTATGCGAAATAAAAAGTTGACAATCTGTTTCCACTGTGTACTCCTCTGCAACTGGAAAAGAGAAATCTGTGGGAGGTTCTTCATCATCCTTTTGCTAAAGCTGTATAAATTCTCTTTTTGCCACTCAATGCTTTTCCTCTTTTTCTGTCTCAGAGCACTTCTGCAAGTTACTAAAAGGCTCTTCAAGAAATCCACTGGACAATTGTCTGTATTTTAGGGCATCTCTCTCCCATGAGAAATCCCCAGAGTGGATAGTTTCTTTTCTTTGTCTTTTAGGACTGGCCTATGATTCAGAAAGAAGGGGATATAGCCCAGTACTCAGGATATTGGCCTAAGACATCTGTATCTGGGGTTGCTTCTCTATTCCACCCCAAGGTACGGTCTGTAAGACCCTACAGAAGAGACTCTGCACATCCACATTTCAAAGTAGCTGGAAGGAAGCAGTGGCCTCATAGCAGCATGGAGCTCAACGGGTGCTTGTTCATCCTTCCCATGTAAGATCGTGTTTTAGGAGGCTCCACAGCACAGGTACACCTCTGGCTGATGGCAGCCTTCCCGCCCCCAGGCCTGCTGGGATGCTGGTTGTACTCATGCGTGTGAAGAGCTCAGACAGTAGCTGGGGGAGAGCTAGAAAGTCTGTATGAGGCTGATGCTGGGAAAGTGCTACATGCCCATATCTTAAACCTGGAAAAAACAATCAATAGTGATGAATCCATATAGAAGCAAACTGCCAGCAGTCAATGTCCAGGCTAGACCCGAGTCGGAAGTGCTGTCCTCTAATGCAAGTCTTTCTTCCAGTGTGGGAGGGGAGGGGAGAAGAAGAAAAAGAGGAAAAGAAAGGAAAATCACAAATTGTTTTATTAGCCTTATTTTTATTATTATTTTTGTGAATTTAAATAATTAATATGTCTTTTTATAAAGGAAAATAAAAAGCAAAGGAAAGAAGTACTGCAGAAGAGAAGCTGGAAATTAACTGAACGTTCATGCATCATTCCACAGGGCCATTTCTAAGATGAAATGCACTGTTTACTCCTCACCACAGCATTTTAAGACAGATGTCCAATTGAAACAGCAGGGGAATTTATACTATATTAGGTGAATATGATGATGTGTATTGCAATTAAGTAAGAGCTCCTTCACAATTTCAATGAAGCAAATATGTAAATAAATTATATTGATGTCTTTCAGCAGAAATAAAAAGAAAGAAGGAAGGAAGGAAGGAAGGAAGGAAGGAAGGAAGGAAGGAAGGAAGGAAGAAAGAAAGAAAGAAAGAAGAAAAAGAATCAGTGCATAACAACAATAAGGCAATATGTGAGAGTGATTTTCTGTGCAAAGATAATTTATGTATTTCATGCAATAGTGTTGCAGTAGCCTGCATGCCTAAGAATGTTGTCAAGACAAGGTTTGTAGATGAGAGGACTTTGTTGGGAAAAAAACAGACAAGCTGTTGGACACTCATGTCTTCAAACGCCTCTTCTAGATCTCATCTGATAAAGGACCTGACTTCTCCCTATAAAGCTCTACATATTGTGATAAGCCACGAAAGCCGTGACAATCTAGAATATGTTTTATACTGGGATTTAGGCAGAAGCTCTAAGTAAGCTTCAGTGACATCTACAAATGGATACATCAGTAGTGCTTTAGCAAAAACATACCCACACAGCACAGCACAGGGCTTTGGAAAGAAGAGAAGCTTGAAACTAAAAAAAGCCCTATGTGTTATTTCCTTTTCCCTGCCTGTTTCAAGAATGGAGTGGAAAGAGGGGAATGTGTCTTGCTTAGCAAGACCAGTCTCCATTTTGTATTAGTTCCCTGTAAAAATATATCTTCCCAGTGGAAATCTAGCAGTCTACCTACTAATTCGCCTGTTTACTCAAAATTATCATCAGACAGGAAGTATGCCATAGTTTATGAAAATAGAGTCTCCTAGGCTTTTGTCTTGCTTTTGTCTTGCTTTTCTTCATAATATCTAGCCACTTAATCAAATTCCCTTTCTGAAATATACTGCATCTGTTTTAAATAATTCATCAGCTTAGAGTGTATCTCTGCAATCACTCAGAGAATGACAAACTGATACAAGAGCCTGTAATTTGTTATTGTGCTTTGATGGAAATAAGGGGCTGGATCATGGTATTCCTCCACAGCAGCTCGAGTAGTGTATGAAAAAGAATAAGGACTGCAACTTAATTTGCCAAAACTAAATTTTAGGTGCCTCTGAGACCTTGAAAGTCTCTTTTTGTTCAGCATGTACTCTGCTAGTGGACATGTCCATCATTTAAACTACCTCCACACTGCTGATGTGTTCACGTTTCAATCTGCTGAGTTCCCAAATACATGCTTTATGCCAGCTACATCCCATGTCAGGATGAGACAGCTTTTGAGGGGGAATTGTCTCAGCACATCCCTTGGGCTCTGCCTGTTGAGGAGATGGTCTGGCAGAGGAACATCTGATTCATGAATCACACCAATTACTGGTTTCTGGGCTGTTTGATGCCATCTGGAACAACTTTGTCAGCTGAGGTGTGCCTGAACTGAGCAGTGTCGCAAGGTGGATGTGCCCAGGTGCTGGGAGCAGGGCATTTAGCTGCCCGTCATCATCCAACTTTGGCTGAGAAGGAGTCTGCAAGCTTGAAGGCATTAAAAAGAGTAATCTTCTCCCTTTTGCTGAGGCAGTAGAATAGCCTTTGCAGAGGCTATCCTTGGCTCAAACCCAGCTGCTAGCCAAGTGAACAGGTCATTGTCACAGGCTGCCAAATCCAGTGGCCCAGTAGCAAATCCAGCTCCCTGCCCCCAGGTCCAGCTGGCAGTGGGGCTCAACATGTGTTCCCAGTGGGCACATGAGCACAAACACACATATTCAATACATATCTACACACATACCTGGCCAGCAACACAGAAGCACTCACCACACACAAACACAAGCAGCACCAAGAGCCTCATAGAATCAGAGAATGTTTTGGGTTGGAAGGGACCTTAAAGATCATCCAGTTCCAACCCCCCTGCCATCAGCAGGGACACTTTCCACTAGACCCGGTTCCTCAAAGCCTCATCCAACCTGGCCTTAAACACTTCCAGGGAGGGGGCATCCACAACTTCCTTGGGCAACCTCATCCTTGTCTGCTCCCTGGCTGATCAGGATGAAAGCCCATTAATGGAATATATATACTTTTATACAGACATATATACAGCATGGATCCCTCTAGCCACTGTCCCAAGACACTCAGTCTACACAATAGCTTGCCCCCAGATCCTCTCATCTCCAGTTGACTCTTACATAAACACACACAAACAGGTATCCCAGTTGAGTTCTAGACCCCACAATCTCCCCAGTAGCTGGCCAGGACCTCCTGGTCCCTCCAGCAGCCAATGCACAGGCCTCTGGTGCCTCCAGCATCCAGCCCAGGCTTGCAGTTCAATACCTGGCTCCCAAAGCCTCTTATCCTATTCACCAGCTAGTCTGGCTTGACATTCACCAGCAATCACACACTGACACACACACCCACCAACACACACGCACTCCGGTCCCCCCACTTGCTGGCACTGCCAGCACATGGCCCTTGTGACATGTGGCCTGACCCCACTCTCTGCCACCCAGACCCCCAAACACACACTTGCACGCAGAGTCGAGTCCCTCACCCAGGAAAAGTATCCGAAATGGAGTCCATGGCCAGACAGACACACAACCAGCCAACTCTTCATGTGCTACTGGCCTTTTTTATCCTCTTATCACTCTATTTTCCCATGCTTGCTCCTCCCCAAACCACCCAGATCCCTCCCTTTCCCCACCCTTGTTTCCCCTGCTAAACATCTCGCAGTGCTGTGCAGTCTCAAGATGCTCCTTCATAATGTGTCCCACACTCTCAAGGCAGCAACTTTTCCTGTTAAAGGTCTGTAAGAGCTTTTCCCCATAGCTCAGGGTGCTGGATGTCCCCCTGGACCCTGGGATGAGGCTCCTCTGGGAGGGGCCACCTTGGGGCTCCTGTGCCCAACCATGTTACTGGGGTTCCTTCCCCACCCTGCCTCTCTGCTCCTTCATGTTCCTGGGGTGATGCTTTAGTCACACTCCCCAGCCACCATGGGAAGTCACTTTTGGGTTTGCCTGCTGCTGCCTCAGCCCATCACTGACTGCTGTTTGCCACCACTTACCCCTGGATGGAGATGAAATGTGACTGTGTTTAAGTCCTTTGGCAGGGTAAGTCTAAATAAATATTTATCAGCAGCCAAATGTAGAAGAGAGAGCTAATAAAAATGCATCATTTGGAAGGCTCCCTGTCCACCAGTTTGCTACAGGAAGGTAAATTTAAATTAATGTTGCACTAAAGCACTGCTTTGCTATTAAAAATGATTAATGGGTCCAGGTACATCTCCAGTGACCTGCTGTAAACACGGTATGTGCAGCAGCAGTGGTATATTGCCAACAGATGATGGTGCTCTGAAATACGATGGAGGCAGCTCAGACTTTTGCTTCTCTTCATCCCAGTCTCATTGGAAAGGGCACACTGGCTTCTTCCCTCCCAACTGGGGCTCAAGGCCCCAGGACTGAGTCAGCCCCTGCTGTGATTGTCAGAGCATTGCCACGCTCCCCGTCGCTTCGGCCTCGAGCAGGGGCCACGGAGGGAAAGCTGAGGGCTCGGGAATGAGCAGCATCCAATGTCTCAAAACCAAACTTGCTTTTTCTTCTGCTACCACCCAGATAGCTGGATTCCCATCACAAAACAGACTTGGCTTTTTAATTAGATGGATATGGAAAAGTCTCGTGGCGACACATATCAGGCTGTTTTGACACACTTCTGTGATGATTTCCATATGGATCAAGAGACAAGATTGCAAACTCAGCATCCTCTTTTTGTTAGGTGTTTGTGCAGTGCCTGACATGAGGGGCTGAGCCACCCCAGAGCAGAGGGATGAGATACCAGTGGTGGCAGAGTTTCTTGAGGTCCCTTGCTGCTGTCTGGCCACAACCCAAATGCTTTAAGACAAGAGGAAACCACCATGTCTGGTAATTCTGCTAACCAGAGATCTTCACAGATCCTCAGTTTGTCATGAAAAGAGGTTAATACAGTGTCAGCACCACAGGCACTTCCCCACATGGTCATACACCCAATCTCAAAGACCCCTGGGGAGAGGAAGAGCCCAGACTCAATCCTTACTCACTGTGACTCATTGGGAACCATCCACCCAGCACAGGACCCAACCCTGGCACTCTGTCTGCTGCCCTAACTCAGCTACAAATTAGTGTTAAACATAACTGTTATTTATCTCTAATTGATTATTAAGGCCGTATGTAACAGCACTCAAGAAAGATCATATCGATATGTGTCTGGATGCCACACAGCCCTCCCTAAATCACGCTGAAAGCTGATTTCCCTCCTGCTATATAGCAGATTATTTCAGGCTCAGTGCTAGTACATAAGGAGAAAATTTGTTTCCCTTCCGGAAAATCAATAAGCTCTTGGCAAAGTGGGTTTGGTGCTGTTAATCATCTTGATGGCACCATCTGCCTGTGTACCAAAGTACAGCAGGAGAACCACCCCACCGCCCATCAGAGAGCCCTGCCGCGGGCACCCACACAGGGAACCCTCTGGGGCTGCAAAGCTGAAACGCTCCCGAGCCCAGCTGGAGTTGCAGGAGGATCAGGGGACTGCGAGTTCAGAGCTCACCAGGGACACTGCCATGTCCCCACCAGGACTTCTGCTCCGTGGACTTGAGCAGTGCCTCTGCCTGGTGCCCAAAAAATGGCTGAATGCTCAGAGGAAAAGCGGAGGAGTCAAAAATGATAAAAACATGCAGCTGCCTGAGGTTTCTCTGCTGGTGCATGCATCTCCTCAACGCCTCACCGGCACGTGGGGGACGTGAGAAATCCCACAGCAGAGCTCGCTGGTGATGGATCATCACTTGTTGCCACATGTGGCTCCGGTACAAGGTGTCCCCAGCGAGGCAGGGTCTCCTCCTTCCTAACTGGGGCCAGTGCTTCTCCAGCCGGCAAAAGCAAAAAGCTGCGGGAGGACCTTCCCTGTGGGGCCAGGGTGAGCTGGAGAGGCTGGAGCCAAAGCCCAGGGAGGGATGAAGCTGGTGACATGATGAAGCATGAGCAGAGGAGCACTGGCCAGGCTCACAGGGGACATAGCTGTGGCTGAAGTCCTGCTGCTGGAGATAGAGAAAGGACCTTCACATCAACGCATGAGGTTTCCCCATCCCGTCTGCCCAGTCTCTGCCTTCCCCCCATGCCAGCCGGCATCGTGAGGGACCTGCAGAAAGCCAGGCAGCCCCCAGTGAGCCGGGGAAAATGGGCAGGAGGGGTGAGCAGTGCCTGCCTTACCCTGCTGGGCGTTAATCAGCACTTTTCTGAGTCACAGATGTGGCTTTGTCTGTGGGATATCAGCGATCAGACTCAGAAATTAAATCAGTTAGGGAGCTTTGGATGACTCAGACTGCTATGAAAACACCCCAGGGCAGAAATGAGATGTAGGGCAAATTCACCCTGGGGGTATCTCTCAATGGACTTTAACTGAGGATAAATTTAATTTGCAGAACTGAGGCATATTTTATTTACTCTTTCTAAGTAGCATTTTAAATTTAAATATTCAAATAGACAATCAAGAGCCTCTTAATGAGTTGCATTTATTGAAAGAGATTTTTATTTAAATTCCTGAACCTTGGAGTCTCAGGCATATTTTCTTTCCCCAAGTGAATTCTCTGCTGAATTTCTCTATTGCACTAGTGTGTGAAAATCTGAATTCACTGAATAAACAAACTAGATGACAGTGCTGATATTAGGTTGCTTGCAACCCACCCAGTGATCCTACTGGAAGATGTCTCAATGGAAAAGCAGGATGCAGTAGTTCTATGTGCTTTTAGGAGTTTGTAAAGACAGAACTCTTTCTCATGTATCACTGGGTTTCCAAAGATGGGTCTAAGTTATAACAGCCCTTAGGGTTCATTTAATTCTGCTGCCAAATATCTGCCTGGGAGAAAAATAAAATACATTTTGGTCGTTGGAAAAATGTTGAGGCGGAGGATTTGAAACGCTGAGCCACGTGGACTCCTCCTGCCTTAGCTCTCTTGGTGCAGCAACACTTCATTGCGATCAATAAAGGTTTCATCATCATTTCTGGCACGGGAGAGGGAGGCTGTAAGGAGCCCAGGTTTGAAACTTGGCTCTGCTCTTTGCTTTCTGTGTGCTTCGAAGCATCATTTCAAGTCACTACAGTGGGACATTAGTGCCCTGTTGTCTTCACCCCATGCAGGCTGTGTCCTGGGGACTCCCGAGGAAGAAGGGGGATGTGGGGCTGGTGGGGGGTCTGGGGCAGCTGAGGGTGCCTGAGAGGATCAGCCCTCTGCTTCTGGGTGCGGGGGACAGCCAAGCAGCAGGCTGTGGTGACGGAGGGGAGCAGGCAGTGGTTTTGCTGCACCTCCACCCCCTGGGAAACCGATGCTGATGGCCGGGAGCTGGAGGGAATCCAGGCGGCTGTACGTCATGAGAGAAACCCCGACAGCAAAATCTGGGGAAAGATCTGGGAAAATTCCTTCTGAAAGAAAAGCTTTGTGCTGGAGGACACATCTGGATCCCATTTGCTCTCCGCTGTATCTGGCGATGCATCAGGCTGTTCAAAAGCTCCCCCCCAACCCACCCAGCCCATGAGTCAGGGAGCTGGAGCTGGCTGCATTCTCACAGACTGAAGCCTGGGACGGGACCAGGGCCTGAAACTCACTTGGGGGAGGAAGTTCAGAGAGATTTGTGTGTCTATCCGAGGGAGCTGCACTGGCCTTTGGGAGAAGCTCAGCAGTAAGTGAGGGGCAGTTTGGCCACATCTGCCCCCAAAGTGGCACAGCAGCAACAGAGGGGTGCTTTTAAGGCTTTGTGATTCAAATGCTGCAGGTTTTATATTCATAGAATCATAGAATCATAGAATGGTTTGGATTGGAAGGGACCTTAAAGATCACCTAGTTCCAATCCCCCTGCCATCAGCAGGGACACCTTCCACTAGATCAGGTTGCTCAAAGCCTCATCCAGCCTGGCCTTGAACACTTCCAGGGAGGGGGCATCCACAACTTCCTTGGGCAACCTGTTCCAGTGTCTGACCACCCTCAAAGTGAAGAACTTCTTCCTAATATCTAATCTAAACTTCCCCTCTTTCAGCTTAAACCCATTTCCCCTTGTTTTGTCGTTAGTTGCCCTTATGAAAAGTCCCTCCCCAGCTTTCTTGTAGCCCCTTCAGGTACTGGGAGGCCGCTATAAGATCTCCCCGGAGCCTTCTCTTCTCCAGGCTGAACAGCCCCAACTCTTTCAGCCTGTCAAGGGCTCAATTTTCTTGCATTACTGGTGGTTGTGCCTGTTCCGTCCCTACGCCCCCCAGCCAGGGATAACACAGCGTGTGGCTGCACTGGGGGCAGCAGACTGGGTGGCAGAGGGGACAACACAGACCTTCAGGTCCAGCTCCTGCAGGGAACCAAGGGACGTATGGCATTGCCGCTGCTCAGCAAAGCACTAACTGAGCGAGTGCAGGGTCTGTTGCAGTGCCAGGCTCTGTGTTGCTCAGCAGGTACACAGGGAGCACTTGAGGGACAGAGACATCCCACTGAGATGTGACAGAGATGATCAGGTCACCTGAGCACACCCCTATGCTCAGCACCCATCCCTGGCAGCTGCCACCATCCACCTGAGAAACTCAGTAGCAACTAACAGGAGTTGAGGGGCCAGGAGGGTCCAGGAGGTCCACCTGGACATCCCCAGGGGATCTCTTCAGTCCCCACTCATGGTGGAGAAAAGAAGTGAGATTTCCACCTCCGAAGCAGCAGATCACTCCAGCACCAGTCTGCTCCTTTTCTCATTGCTTTGGGGACTGAGGCACTTTGGGCCACAACTCCCATCACGGTACCTGACTTCACACAGAGGCTCCAGCCTCAGGTACCATCTCTAGCTGCTGCTCACCAAGCACGTAGGAAATCATACTAAATACGGCAGTGCTGGGTGGGAAAATGTCTGTTTTCTTTGGTTCATAATATGAAGATGCAAAAGACTACATCTCCTTTGTACACTGAGTTAATCTTCACCCTTTCCTCCACTCCTTCACCTTGGTTTCCACCAAATCCTTTTTTTCCTTCTATTTGGTAGCTCCAAAACTGAGCCCTCCCCAGCCAATGGCATTGTAGGCTGTGGAGTTGTCCCTGCTCCAACAAACTGTCCCTGCTCAAACAAACAAAGGACAAGGACTTGGGAGTGCTGGTGGACAAGAAGGTGAGCAGGACCCGGCAATGTGTGCTCACAGCCAGTGGGCCAACCATACTGTGGGCTGCATCAAGAGAAGCGTGGTCAGCAGGTTGAGGGAGGTGTGAATCATGCACAGAGCTATGGAAATTTGAAATCTAACTGACCCTTTGCCATTATCCCATGTGTTTATCTGTTATCACCTTGGCCAGCGAAATGGAAAAGTCAGATTCACTTTGTGCTCAGTTACATAACTGGTGTATTGAGTGTTACCCTGTGGGTCTCCAGCAAGCCCTGAGCTCAGCTGGGCAGGGTCCTGCATGCTCCAGGAGGCAGCTCCTGCTTCCCAAACAGCTTTGATCTCAAGACAAGACAAAGAGCCGGGTTTTTAAAGTGTGCTCCAAAAGTACCTTTGGGGTTATCCAGCTCCAGCAGGAAAGCATTTCATTTGGATTTCCAGCATGGCAGGGGAATGGTTATGTTTCAAATACAGCCATGAATAATTCAGTTTTCATTAATTTGCCTGATTTCATCAGGGCTCGTGCTGATTTAAGCCTGATAAGCTGTCTCCCTTTCTAACCACTGCTGCTTTCAGCAGAAAGAGCAATGGCCCTTAGGAGAGTCCCCTGTCCCGGGCAGGGAGAGGCTGCTGCAGGGCCATAGCTGCAGCCCAGGAGAAGTCTCCCTGTTCACTGGGTGGCTCTGGTGGGTGCTCAGTTGTGGGTGCCTGAGGTACGGCCATGTGGCAGACAGGTACAGGAACCAAGAGACCACTGCTGAGGAGGACAGGACTTGTCCCCTCTCCCCATTTCACTTCCAGCCACAGGATCCCCCCTCTCCATCACACCAGCGCTGGCATTTGTCTGACCATGAGCAAAGCTGATTGATGTCATTCACCTGCTGCCAAAATGAGCTTTTCTGCTGTTTCAGTGAGTTGAACCACACCACGTGTGCTGGTTTTGGCTGGGATAGAGTTAACTTTCTTCACAGCAGCTACTGTGGGGCCATGGTTTGGATTTGTACTGAAAACAGTGTTGGTAACACAGGGATGTTTTCGGTTTCGCTGAGCAGGGCTTACACAGAGTCAAGGCCTTTTCTGCTTCTCACCCCACCCCACCAGTGAGTAGACTGGGGGTGCACAAGAAGCTGGGAGGGGACACAGCTGGGACAGCTGACCCCAGCTGACCCAAGGGATATTCCAGACCATATGATGTCATGCTCAGCATATAAAGCTGCAGGGAGAAGAAGGAAGGGGAAGACATTAGGAGTGATGGCGTTTGTCTTCCCAAGTAACCATTAGGTGTGATGGAGCCCTGCTTTCCTGGGGATGGCTGAACACCTGCCTGCCCATGGGAAGCAGTGAATGAATTCCTTGTTTTGCTTTGCTTGTGTGCCTGGCTTTTACTTTGCCTATTAAATTGTCTTTATCTCAACCCATGAGTTTTCTCACTTCTACTCTTCCAATTCTCTCCCCCATCCCACTGCGGGGCAGTGAGCGAGCAGCTGTGTGGTGCTGAGCTGCTGGATGGGGTTAAACAAGGACACCATGGAGCCCTGGAGTAATGCCATAGCAAAGGGAGGAGGAGAGCAGCACCAGTACTCTGAGAGATCCCCAGGGCAGGTCTGAATCCCTAATTCAGGGACCAGGAGCAATGGGGCTGTGGTGACGCCTTGTGTGCCAGGGCTCACACTTTCTGCTGAAAATCTGGGTTCATTCTGGAGCTCTCCCTTCAGAGGAATTGTGACCTATTGGTGAAGCACGGCAAGCACGGACTTAGCAATGGGAAAAGGCAAAATACTGAACTGTTGTTCTACTTTGTCTATTAATGACACGGATGTGCTGTGGGAAAAATAGACTGTGCACTAAAAGATAGGCCCAGAATGCACAAAGAGAAAGGTAAAGGAATCACTGATGAACCAACAGCCTTATTCCAGCATTTCTGAACTTCTGGCATGTTACTTTGCTGCTTAGATCTTCTCCATGTCTGGATTTTACATAGGTAATTCAGACATACAAGCCAAGACTTGCACATGTGGGAATTCTCTTTCAATCTACTTCTCATTTTCCCTTTTCTAACCCCCCTCATTGCCTGTCATCTCACTGTATGAAAAACAGAGCATAGTCCATGAAATTACACAATAAGAATTAATGACCAACCTTTAGAAGAAAAAGAGGATCATTTATCTGCCAGACACTCAAGCCACAGGGTTCACCGCCTCCGACAACAAATTTGACATGATAACTTGATTCTAAAAACAGGTTGGCTGTTTCACTACCTGTTAATCTCACCGCTAGTTCACAAACCTAAGACCACCCATTTATTTTATGACTCTGGGTCTGCATCCTTTTTTAGCACAAATCACTCCTTCAGGAGGAATGAGTCACATACTCAAAGACCCTGGTGATATTCAACTAGTCAATAAATGATAAAGTGCAAGATACAGATCCCTCTAAACTGCTAGACTGAGCCATCCTGATGGGTAGATCTATAACAGACTACACAAAGATTCTAATACTGGCACCAACTGGATAAAACAAGGGTTTGCCATTGCCATTGCCTCCCACCGAGTCAGATGAAGCTCTTACAGGTGTGTACCTTACACAGCAAGCTGAGGCTACAGCAGCGACGTGACATCTGGTCAGCAGCTGGTAATAACAACCACAAGAGCTGAACCTGGGGCCAATGTTGTGCACTATCTTCATGGGCATGGATGATGTGACAAAATGTGCTTCCAGCAAATTTGCGGGTGGTACTAAATTAGGGAGAGTGGCTGACATGCCAAATGCTGGAGCTTTGATCAAGAGGAACCTGGAAAAACTTGAGGATTAGGCCAGGAGATGCATCCTGCAGTTCAGCAATGAGAAGCATGAGTCCTGCATCTGGGGTGGAATAACCCCATGTGTCAGTACGGACTGGGAACTCACTGGCTGAAAGGAGCTGGGGTTACACAGTGGCCTACATTAGGAGAAGTACAGTCAGCAGATCAAGGGACATTAGTGTCCCTGTAGACTCAACAATGCTGAGGGCACACTTGCAACGTTGCATCCAATTTTCTGACCCCCCACAAGGTCAAAAGAGGAGGGGAGGAAATGTGGAGGGTCCAGCAGAGAGCTCCCAAGATGGTTAGAGGCCTAGAGCACATCACCTACATGAAGAAGCTGAGGGAGATGAGCTTGTTGAGTCTGTCAAAAAGAAAGATAAGAGGCAATCTAACAGCAACCCACAACTCCATGAAGGAGAGTTACAAAATTTATGGAGCCAACCTCTTTGACATAGCAGATGATACAGTGAAGGGCAACAGCCACAAGCTGTGGCTTGATGTTCAGACTGGACTTAGGGAAAATTTCTTTATCAGGAGGGCAGTGCAGAGAGATGGTGGACTCTCCATCCTTGGTGTTTTCCAAGACATGGCCAAACAGTCACAGGTGACCTAATCTAGTGCTGGGAATGGTCCTGCTCCAAGCAGGGAGCTGGACTAGAGACTTCCAACCCACACTTTAATAGTCTATGATTCCCAGAGTTGGCTGTATTTATTTCATCTCTGAAAACAGAAGCTCTACAATCTCCTCAGCATGATGACCTGGAAAGAAAGTTAGCACTGCTGAGAGGCTCCATTGAGGCCTTGATTACTCCCTGTGTCCCAGGAAAGAGAATGAACACCGAACCCTTTGCACTGTCAGTGAAATTATAAGATAAGCCCAGCCAATTCAAGAAGATGAGCTGTGTTTCTGCAACAGAGGACAATTAAAATCATCATGGGTTCTGTTCTGTCTCACCCAAGGGGAAATTTCTCCTCAACCACAAATGATCACTTGAATTTGGGCATATGAGCAAGGCTTATCAGAAAATCACCAAAGGAGGATTTTTTTTGTACCCTCTCATACACTGGACTACACTTGACTGTCCCCAGGTATAGCTCATCTCTGATGCTTCTGAGGAACTCAGGAAAAGACCCAGAGTATATTCAGCTTTGTGCCCCAAGGTGAAACTCCAGGCTGGTGGTTGCAGGTTGCAGGTTGCCAGCTGAAGCACGGGATTCCATTATACTCATGGTCTTCAGGTGAAGTGCAGATCTTATGGTTACCCTGAGGACAATGCTAATAGTCCAGTTTTCCTCAGAGCCCATGAAAGAAGGGTCACAGGGATCTGGAGCTTTGGAGACAGACAGGACCAACCTGATGTTACAGGGTGACCTGTACACACAACGGCAGCTATGGAGATCTGCCTGCCATCGTGGTTCTTACTGTGCTGCAGTAATGAATGGCAAGGACATGCTGCCTCTTCCTGACACTTCTATTGCAAATGTCTGATGAAGGAAGGAGAGATTCTAATTTGCATATGCTGGGGTTGACATAGATAAACAATCATTTTGAAAAATGAGTGTACACACATATCAGCACCCACGCACATAGTTAAACCTTCCCACCGAGGAGAGATGAGCCTGATGCTGATTGTTTATGTTCATGCAGTAAAATGTCTATGGAATTGTTTTTCTGGGATGAAAAAGAGAAACAACCACATCAACTTACTTCATTTTAATGTCCATTTTATTGTAATTATCTTGCCATTCTCTGAGCTTTCAGCATCTTGTTTTGGCATTATAAACACCTGTGCTTGCAAACCCTAGGCAACATAAATAAAAAGAACATCTTGCCACAATAATACCTATAGAAAATGAGATTGGTGCAAAATATGAGACTTGCAGCTTTTCAGCTCCCCTGTATCCATACACAAACCAATAACATCCGAAGTGTGAAGTCTTTTTGTGTTCATTATTATTGTTCATACATCACAGGTGCACAGAGAGAAAGGATGGGCTGCATGATAAGATGCTTGATTGGACCTTGTGAGAAACAATCACATTTTTCACACATTTCCTGTGTCACTCTGAGCAAGTGACTTAATCCTTTAATCTTCTCATCATCTACAGTATACTACAGCCATAATATCAAACAGTGGCAATAACTCTTTTTCCACTTATGTGCAGACAATATCAACCCTGATTGTATTTAAGTAAGCAAGGGCAGGTGGCCAAAGCCACAAATATTGCATGTCTAGCCTTTAAATAAGCCTTTAAATTCCCACTTTTTGGATATGGACCATAGATCTTCAAAAGAGGACAGTTTAATGTGGTAGTCTCTGTAAATATGTGTAGGAAACAGATTGTTTAAAAAAATTATAATCAGAGAAATAATATTATCCTCATTTTTAGACAAGTAGCTGAGATTCAGCTCCTTTAAGAAGCTTTCCTGACATCAGATGAAGAGCCTAGGGCAGTGGTGGGAAGTTAACCCAGAGCTCCTGAGCTCATCAGTCCTTTAAGTATCTAGTATCACCCTCTATCGGGATATACAAGGAGGGAAGACAAGGTGGCATCCCTGGAATTTTGCATTGTCTATAGGATTCAGGAGAAAAAACTGTTCCTTCACTGGCCTTTGTTGACAACCCCAGCAGAAAGCAGTGGAAGGAAATCCTCCTAAACACTGTTTAAGCTGAGGACTTAGAAGATAAGCAGCAACTGGCTGATTTCATTGTCTTACCTAACACTTGGAAAAAAAGATTGTTGTTGCATCTCTGTAGCTGCTGGTATCAGCACTCAGGGGAACAGGAGTGGCATTGCTGAATGAGATTGTAATCAGAGAGACAGCTCTGAGATGGGCTGGAAGAGGCCTGCAGGATCAAGTGACCCTGTTCCAGGAACACAATGTTAGGTACAGATCTGCAGAAGAAATGCTGACAGAAAGTTGACCTGAGTAACATTTGGTCCTTTGAGACATAACAAGACATTTTAGGGACTAACACCTAGACATTTGTAGCCTATGACATCACAGGTCCCATCCAGGAACAACCTGGACAAATGGGAAGAAAACAGTATATAATGTCTCTCTTTCCCCTAGAGCAAGAGAAAAAGGGTTGAGCCTCAGGGGAATGGGAGGCAACAGTGACTGCAGTGTGCTAGGTGTGGATGAGAGCACAGCCCATGATTTTCTTGTGTTATGTCTTTAGAATCATGTAAATTGGTGGAAATGGCTGTGGTGGAAAATGTACAAGAACTGAGATCTCACCACCTTTCTGCACACTGCTCCAAGGTTGCACTGCCCTCTTGGTGAAGAAATTTTCTTGAAGTCCAGCTTGAACGCCAAAAGCCACAACTTGTGGCTGTTGCCCCTGGTTTCCACTACCAAGAAGAGTCTGGCTCTGTTGTCTTCACAACTTCCTCTAGAACAGCAGTGCTCAATACTGGACTCAGTATTTCAGATGTGTCCTCACCAGTGTTGAGCCCAAAAGGACAATTTCCTCGATCTGCTGGCCACATGTCTCCTAATGTATCCCAGTATGTGGTTTCTTTAATTCACAAAGATAGTATCTTGCTGGCACATATGCTGTAGAATTTTTTCTGCTCATTTTGTCACAAAAGAAATTATTTGTCTTTGGGGGCATTACAGGAAGGGTACTAGGTGACTGTTGGTACTTAAGTGATGTTGCCTGTGTCCTCACCATGAATAGATATACCCCAGATGACAAGCACTCTCAACTGAGGAAACTAACAGAGCTTTAAACCACTTCTTGTCTCACATCAGAGGTTTTTCTATGGGAGATGTAGGATGGTTTGAGCTGAAATGTGGTGGAACCATGTACTGAGACAGAGAAAGGATTTTTGTGACTGTGCACTTGGGACTGGAAGGAGCAAGGGGGGAAACACACTCCCAGAGCAAATACCTGAGTGGAAACATGGTGTGCCCGTGCTTCATTTACTTGAGAAGCTCTGCGGTCACAGTGGGCAGAAATAGGTGGAAATAATTAAAGGCATTGCCAAGAATGGCTTAGGGTCACAGTCTGCTATAGGAATAATATTTCACTGTCAGTCTTTTGTCGCCTGTTGCCTTGAAATATAAGAGCTAAGATTTTGATGAACAATTCTTCTTGGGATTGAGAATTCAAAAGCACATATTCCTTTGGAATCTGTACATAAGCTGCCAAGGCTGAGCTGAAAATGAGAAAAACATGTCCCCTCTCAGCTAGATGTTTTGGTGACACTTTCATTCTACTCATTCTCCCTTACAGAAAAAATATTTTCTGAGCCTTGAAAACCAAAGTGCTGGGATAGACCATGTGGGGCAGGCAGCCAGACGCCGGGAGGACATTATCTCAGTCTGCAACCCTGGTGGTTGGAGCAACTTCAAGGAACAACTGGAGATGTAAAGTGACTCTCTGTAAAAAGCGAGGGTGGTACTTGAAGCGAACCAGTGGGAAATAAAGAATGATGCCACTGAAAATGAACACAATGATGTAAAGGATCTCAATTTGGGGTTGATCAATGATGGGAGCTAACACCAGGTACACAGCCGCCATCAGCACGATTATAGGGATGATAATTGGGACCTGCAAAAGCAAAATATCAGTATAAAGATTCATGTAATCCTGGGCCACTGTGGGTCCCCCACCGCCCCCAGCTCCAAGGTTGAACATCCATGCACAACCTACATCAGTGCCACACACCCTACCCCTGGTCTCCCCTGCCCTCCTAGACCTGAAGATGCAAATTGCTGGGTTTAGTGCCAGGTCTGTTCTTGCTCTCCCTCCTATCCTGAAACTTAACACTCTTGGGCAAAAAAGGTTTCTTCGTGTGTTGACAGATAGGTGGGCAGGCAACCTATCTACAGGCTATTTCTGTAAGTCTGGTCTCGAATCATTTAAATTGGAAGCCAGCCTCCCTCAAAGGCTAGTGAATGTACAAGGCAAACCAATTTCACAACAAAGTGAAAAACTGAGTGTTCTAGCTGGGATTTTTCCAGTTTTACTTTTGTGCCTTTTATCCAACATAAGGGCACTGATTCAGACCAAAGGAAATGTTGTTCATGGTTACCTGTGAGAGCATGGAGAAGACCTGCTATTGGCTTCATCTGCCTTAGTGGGATGCTCCACTCTGCTCCCTCCACACTGTGTTCTAACACTTCTATCACAATGCTAATAAAAGTGATTGCTTTCAAACCAAGGGAAATCACACCCTTAAACATAAACCTGCAACATGCATACAGATTCTGCAGGACATCAGTCAGTTGACCTGAAACCTTCAGACATAAGCTGTTTCTAGTTAAGGAACTTGTTAGGCCATCAAGCCAAAGGCTGCATCAGGCTGACCTCAAGGACTGCAGGAGTTCTAGACAGTGTATGAAACACTATTGCAGAAACAGAATTTCTTTTCCTTAAAGCCCATTCAGCCAAGAAGCTCGGTGAACGTCCTCATCCAGCATCCTAATTTCAGGACAGAGTGACAGAAACCAGTGATTTAATTGAGCATTGCTCTTCTCCTTCATGCTAAGCAATATCAAGTTTATCAATATAAACTTGATATTGCTTTGCACAGCCTGGCAGTGTCAGCCTGTCATCTGTCTTCTGGAGGAACCCCATGAAAACCAGCAAGTCCCTTCAGCTTGTCTCAGGGAAAAGTCACTGCTCTGCATTCACAGTCTTATGGCCCCCCTGTTCCTTGGACATTTTTCTGTAAAAATATTTCCCTCAGTTCCTGAAGAAGCACTGAAGCTCAACTTGCTTATGGCCCCATGGGGCAGCACAGGTAACTCCTGATTTCCTTCCATGTACGTGTTTTGTGGAGAACAAACATGCTCCCTGGCCATCTCAAAGGACTTTGGGTGTTCTGGCTGAGTTTTCTGTCCTCTGCAAAGCTCTTACACCCTGGCGACCCTCTGAGGAGTGTGACTGAGCTCTGAGAGCATGAACAGGCAAATGCATTGTTGATCAGAATCATTCTTCATTTCCCTCTTAAATTGCTAAGAAAAAAAGGAGGATATGGTAGATATATTTTCCACAGTGAGGGGGCAGTGCATTATTAACTTATCAAGACAGAGAATTCAACCTTGACTTATGCCTGTGTATTCGTGTTATCTTGCCCCTCATTGACTTTGCTGAGACAAAATGTGAAATTACAAAAGGAAGGAGAACCACACTAAATCTGTAAGCAACCAAACCCAGAGCTCTTTTTTTTCTCATAAAGCTCTTTCAGTCATTTAGGCAATAAAGGAAAAGAATTTGAGGGTTTTATGGTATTACTTCACCTTGTAAGATCTTGGTAATTCTGGTTTCTTGATTTTTAAATACAGGAGACCAGAAATAGTCATGCCATAAAAAAGCCATGCTATAAAACTGTAAGGAAAAAAATTTTTTTTGGGGGGGGAAGAAAAGAAAAAAAAGACAGTGTGAGATTTGGGATTAGGTCATCCAGGAATGTCAGTTCTGCTTTTCAGATCCCTGATGTTCATATCTCCAATTAAAAAGGAGAATATTGTTATAAATTTAGTAGTTCTTCCATTCATTTCCTTTCCAGCACAAACAATGAGAACTTTAGAATGATCTTCATATTACAGATTCATTTCAATCTGAGGATGAATCACATCCAGTTAAGTGCACACTGACTGAAGCATTCATGCATTGCAAAGATGCTGGTTCCTAAGCTCTTTCTTTCCTTTCTCCCTGCCCCACCCCCCCCTCCACAATACTGGTTAGAAAGCAATAGCCCAGGCTCAAAAAAAACCCCAAAAAAACAAAAACAAAAACAAAAAACAACTTTTAAAGCAATGTCAAAAACCAGGACCACAGGGGATGCAAACAGAAATGCTACACATACATACCTGAAAAAGTTCACGATACTGGTGAAGCTTCCTGATATTATCATTATTAAAGACATCGCAGATGTAAACAGCAGAGCAGGGGAGGGCGTGAGGCATCGCACGTGAGCCATAGACAGAATGTCTGGCTGAAAGCCAAAGCAAAACAACATACCATCATATCACCTACTTGGAGATCCTCACTCACCCTCTCGGCTGCTGGTGGGAGCTCTGCCTGCAGCCAGAGACACTCTTAATCATCAAATAAACATCATAATATAAAAGCAGTTCAGCCCCAAGGAGTATAAATGTGGAAACCCCCCTCAAGGGTATTTTTATTGTGTCTCACTGATTTCATATCATATGTGCTCAGCTAAGGCAGGCAAGATGAGGTTTTCAAACCACCAGTGTAACAGACTAAGGCTGAGCCAAATCATAGCTTTCCTGATCATCATCAGGACCTTGTGCATGGTCCCACTCTTCTGCCCTCTGTCATGTCTCTCTAGGACTTGATTTCTCTTGGACTGACCAGAAAATGAGATGAGGACTACTCCTGAAACATTTATGCAACCAACTACAAAGCAAACCAGGATTTGTTCTAGATGGTGTGGGGAGGAAGGACCAGAGAAGCAGACAGGTCCATGAGGAGCACAACATGCCTGCTTAAAACAGAGGAGGACAAATGCAGCTCCTCTGAAACACTGAGAGGGAGAAGAAGTGTGGGTAGGTGTGGGGGGTGTGCCTGTGAGTGTGGGGGTCCAAACCAGCAGCTGGAGCAGAGCAGCAGCCTTGGGGGCTTGTATGCCCAGGTACCAGCAACTGGGGAGACTGGGATTCAGGGGCAGCTACTGGGCAGACTGACTGTCTGAGCCCAGCTGCTGGAGAGACCCACATTGTACATATGTTTAGATATATATTTCCCACTAACAGAGCCCTGATTAGCCAGAGAGGGGAACAAGATGAGGCTCTTGGTGCTGTTTGTTTGTGTGAGTGCTGAGAGTGTCTCTCTGTGTAGATCTGTGTGGCTTGCTATCTGCATATGTATATACACATATATATATACATATGTATGTGTGTATATATATGTTGTATACTTGTTTTTGTGCATGTGTGCCTATTGGGAATACATACTCAACTTACCAGTTGGACCAGGGAGCACAGAGCTGCAGCAGCCTGACCTCTGTTGGGCTACCAGATTTGGCCCCACCTAACAAAACCAATTAAAAACCCCAGCTAGGGTAGATGTAAGGCTTGGTGTCACCTTCTAATTGCTGTGAAGCTTGAGGAGCAGAGATAACCTACTGTGTATCTGAACTGGACTACCCCAGAGGAAGGCTGGAACACCCCTGAGACCAGCTTGCATAGTCAGTATTGCCAACAAAGGCAGTTCACCAGTGCTGGGCTACCTTCCCAGTATGAGCAAGGGTGCCTTACAACATGCAAGCACGGCCAGGTTTCCCTTCCCTGGCAGGTACATTGGCTAGGTCACCCCAGAGCCTGGGTCAGGTGCTCCAACACTGCAGTATTTCAGATGTTAATTTCAAAGCTGCTGTTAAATCTCAGGCTAGATGCAATTATTTATCCTTCTGAAATTAGGTGACTGAAGAAGAAAGTCAGGAGACAACATATACATTACTTTTCAAAAAGTTGGGGAAGAAAGTCTTTGAGCAAGAAACAAACCACTGAAGAGCTATCACTCTACCAGCTGAACATACACAGTGTTTTCATCTCTGCTTTAGTGTCACAAGAAGGTGAAGTTGCTCAAAGAAAGCCAGATCCCCTTTTTTTTGTCCTTACCATATGGCCTTCCCTTGCAGCAATGTAGCAGACACGGCCTCCGCTAAAGAATGTGCCGTTTGATGAACCAAACGTAGACAGTGCCACTGACAGGGAGATGAGCCATGCCCAACTGCCCAGGACTTTGTCCCTGATTTTTTCAGTATAACATCCAGCTTCTAGATGTATCAAGTACTCATCCTAGAACCAGACAGGTTTCTTCCCTCCATTATTCTCATTGAATTTTTTTCCAAAGCTTTCCTAATGATTTAAAGCCTTCCTCCAGTTCCCATAATATTTACTTACTATTAACTTTGTCTTGTCCAGAAAAGGCAGCTTTTCTTCCTGCCTGGTGTGTATGTATCTACATCCATCTACATTGCAAGGATGTACAAAGCCGTCACAACAGGCAAAACCCTTTTTCTGTGTACAGATGCTGTGGCACAAATCCTGGAGATGTTGCTATAACAGCCAATAATATTAGCCTGGAAATCACAGAAAAACTGTTCCCACCAGACCTGAAGAAATATCCTGCATTATAACCTCTTCCCCAATAGGTATAAGAATTTAACCCCTTGTATGTATTTCTCCTACTCTGTGAATCAAGCTTAAACCAAAGCAATCACATGAATTTCAGAAGTTTGGCTCTACAACATGTTCAGACATTTATGGTTTGTTTTCTCCATAACAGAAGAAGTAGCAGGGTTACAAATAGAGTTTGAGGTAAATATTTGGAAGATATTATAATCTTCTTACCTAAAAGTGAAGCTTACCTTCTGGAATGAAGCAGCATGAAGAATATTAATTGAGTAATAAATGCTGGTGTATGGTGTAATTCTCACATGCAGGTACACAGACGTACACAAACACAGTTTAATTGGCAAAAACACAAAATTATTTCCATCTGAATTATATGGCTTTAAGCCATAAGTACTCTTCTTTAGTATCACCTACCCTAAACGTTCAAAAAACAAGAGCTGGGATTTCCAAAATCATTTCAGGACTTTATCTACTACAATAATTTTAAAAATGTAGTTTAGAAGCTTAATATCTGGGTTATGGTCCTTCAGGCTTCAAATTATTAAGCTACTCGCAATAACCAGAACTACCTTTTTACTCTTTTTCAAAATGATGGAATCTGGGCATTTCCTATGATCACGAGACTCCATAACTTCAAGATCTCAAGGGAAAACAATATAGATCACAAAATTTATAATAAAATCTTTAGCAGTTGTGCATTATGCATTTAGGAGATTGGTGCTTTGCTGTTTGGACCCTGAAAATGACCTACAGGGGCTACTGAGAGTAACTTCTTACAAGCAAACTGAAATCTGCAAATGCTTTTAAATCACTGGCACCAAAGAAATGCTGGGGAGAGTTTCATGAGCTCCTTTTGTGGCTGCACCTCTCACTCTGTACAAGGTTTCTCTCTAGTGGTTTTCTTCTTATATGGGGAATAAATGCATTTAAATGTGATGTGTCCTCATACTCCACCCCTTAATGGCCTGAATTGCTGCTTTTCTTGCTCATGAACCACAGCCATCACACCCTCCACCTCTCCTCCAGCCTTTTGAGTGCCCAGCTTTCTGGTTGTTAGTTCAATGTTTCTTCCTAAATTGTACTCTTGGGGTGAAAAGGTTAATCAGGCGGGAAAAGGAGATGTGTTATAAAGGAGGAAACTCACAAATAACTTGTTAATCAGGAATGATGGGAAAGGAAGTGCAGAGAAAGTTCGTGACACTGCAGCTTAGGGAGGCTTTGTAACCTGTTCAAACAAAGCACTAGACCTTTAAAAGCTCCTGCCTATAATGACATGAAAGGCTATTAGAGAATGCATCTAGCAAGAGCTCAGTCAGATCTTCAAACTGGAGATCTTGGGAAATGCACACAGAAGCAGAGCTGCTGCTGACTTTTTAGGAAGAGGATGAGCAGCAACGTAATCTTTGCATACACTGTGTCATTGTTTCTGCCAGATAACTCATTTAGGGCTATCATGGATTCTGTGTCTTTGGAAATACTTAGATTAAGCCTGGATGTTCTGGTGGAAGATCATCTGGTTAGAAGTCAATGGTGCCTACATCTCTCATCACAGTACTTTCCTTCTCTTCCTAAAATCCTTGTCTTGCACAGAGCCTGTTTAATATCACCAAACACTTCAGGTTGGTAGAAGGTACAAATAGAGCCTGTGCAACTCTGGAAAAGCCAACTTAAAGCTACAATTACCAAATGCTACCCAACCCATGTATAACACTTCTTCTCAAAGATATTGTAGAGTTCAGTGTCATTTTCCATTTCCTCACAGATGAAGAAACGGAACCAAAAGTCCCTGGTCTGATCTGGTCTAATCTCCAGGTGCTGAGCAGTCAGGATTCACCCAACTGGCTCCTGCCTCACTCTCAAACCATTGCCTCTGCTTTAGTGGGGCAGCACATTGTCCTCTCCACCCTTCAGGAAATATTTAAAATGTGAGGCATCTCCCAGTCCCCAGGTCTGGATATGCACCCTTGCTGCACCCTCCCTGTCTGTGGGGAGATGCTCCCAGTGTGCACTGCATCCCCTTTTTACAGCCACTTTCCCTGGGGAAAAACATGAGCTGGAGGGGAGCCACAGGTTCCCAGTGGGAATGAGTGGGAATGGGGAGTAAGGGGTGCACTCATCTTGGCAGCCCAGGTGCACCTTGAAGACCATGGGCCAGACAGGGCTGGTCAACCTTGGCCCTTGGTGGGGGAAGGCTATACACTGCCCTGAAGGTAACAGAGTGGGGACTGGCAGCATGCTGCCCTCTAACATGGCCTGATGAATGCAGTGCTGTTATTCCCACTGGGAATAGCACCTAAACCTCCTGAAACTCAGGAGACAACCCATATTTTCCAGGACTGCATTGGCTGTGTTGCCACAAGCAGAGCTCACCCCCAGGTGACGGCCACAGCTCCTGAAGACAGCAGTTCAGATGGAGTCATGGCTGCTAAGTAGCTCATGTTTACCAGCAAATACAGGCATGTAACCAAAGGAATGGCAATCATCAGAGCTCTGGGAAGGGTCACCTGGAAAAGGCATGACAAAAGTGTTAGGTGTATCACACTTATGCCTGCACTGGGCTTTTTTTGTTAGTTTTGTCTTTGCCACCACCCACATCTCTCATTCAAACTCCTTCACTCACGAAGCTTTTCCACAGAATAAGACTTCGATCCAGATTCACATGGCAATTTTTACATCAGTCTCTCAAAGATGTCAGGCCAACAGTAAGGTTGTACATTTCAAAAACTAATCTTAAAAAACCCCCCTAAAACCTAAAAAAAAATCCCAAATCATATTCAAAAACACTTTGGTTCATAGCTGCCCAAGACACCTGCCACATGTTTCTTGATTACTTTGATATTGATTCATTTGTTCCTAGTATGTTATGTCTCCTGGTGTGCTGCATCTTCCCATGAACATCCCACTGGCATGGATGAAGTAGCAGTGTGTGTCACATCCCATTTAACTGCTCTAAGGGCAGCGCATGGGAAATTTGCTCTAGGAAGGGAGTATTTTTTTTCTTCCTAGCTGGCTTCTTCCCACCAGCCAGTTAACAATCCCACCTAACTGCTCTAAGGGCTAAATCAAAGCTGGGCAGCGCATGGGAAATTTGGAAGGGAGTATTTTTTTTCTTCCTAGTGAGAGGATGTTATCTTGGAACTTCATGGACCATTTTAAGGCTCAACAAAATCAGCAAACACTACCTTATGCAGCTGAAAGCACTGGAAAAAAGCACATAGTAGGGTGATCAAAGAGAAAGTGTATACATCTAAAAAACTTAAATAGCAGGTTTTGCATTCCCAGTGTAGGACAAGATACAACAATTCCTTATGTTGTTGCCTCCTCCCCGCAAGGGTCTGAATATCAGTGCTCACGGTCCCATGGGAGAGAGTGCCATGTGGGAGTGTGCTATGACCCTAGGATGTTTGCTGCCATTTAGATTAATATTTAACTGTGTATTTTCACTTAATCTGTAAAATCTTGTGTGCTGCACTGGTAGAAATCACACTCTGTACACTCTGTACTCACACAGCTCTTTCTAGGAAAGGGTTGTTCACTGCTTTAGTGTCTGAAAAGATATAATATGGCACAGACAGGGCTGATGTGAGATGCAAGTGAGCTACTTTAGTGCCTATAGCATAGACAGAACAATGCCTAAAATGTAGATATTTAAAGACAAGGGTCATTCAGAGTTAGATTCCCTGAGTTAGATTACCTTGCCAGTGAAGTCTGGCTTCTCCCTCCATGCAATGAGGAGAGATAAGTGGTTTTTTGATGTATACATTATAGATCAAGTCTTTTAGGGAATATGTGGTGTTAAAAAACTTTTATGGATTATAGCAGTGAGTGCTTCTTGGCATAAATCTAGGTGTCTACAGTGAGATCCTCTAAACACTAAGACAAAACTTCATCCTCAAAGCATCCAAGTGCTGCCTAATAGCTTTTTTCCAGTCAATGGGGTATTTTAGTACTTTCTTGTAGGTAGGCTCTTATTTTGCTTAGAGACTCATCTTCATCCTTTCTGGACACATTCATAGGTGTCTTTCCCCGGAAGACAGAACAAACCAGGAGGAAAGTTCAGTAGTCTAATCTCTTCATTACCCCTTTTAACACAAGCATAGACAGAATCAAACATGTTAGCAGCAGAATTAAGTAAGTAAAACCCAACTCTCTCACTCACCTCAGGTTTCTTTAGTTCCTCAGTGACATAGTTCAGGTTGTTCCACCCATCGTAGGACCAGAGTCCCTGGTAAAATGCCACTCCAACTGCTCCAATACCTGCAGTCGTGTTTTGAAAAGCATTTTGAAAACTCTGAGTTTGTCCCTTGGCAAGCAGCACCAATCCACCCACCACGATCACCAGCAAAGCCAAGAGCTTGGCAGCTGTAAAAAAGTTCATAATAGACGTCGCCAGCCTCACGTTGAGACAGTTGATGATAGTTAAAAGCAGGATGCAGGCTGCAGCTGTACATTTGATGACAACCTGTGGAGATGAGCATCCTGGGTAGAACGGTGCAACGGCATATTCAGCAAAGCTCAGACAGACAGCTGCCAAACCAGCTGGTCTCACCAGGATAACAGAAGTGTAGGCGAAAAGGAATGCAGGAAAAGAACCAAAAGTCCTCAAGATGTAAATATATTCTCCTCCAGACTCTTTAATTATGGTTCCAAGTTCAGCGTACGACAAGGCTCCAAACATGGCCAGGAGACCACACGCTGCCCAGATAAGCAGGCTGCTGACAGGGCTCCCCATATGATGTAGCACCCACTCAGGGGACATAAAGATCCCCGAGCCTATCATGGTGCCTGCAATTAATGACACTCCGCTAATCAGGCCGACCTCTTGCTTCAGTCTTAATTTCTCCTTCCCTTCACTCAGACCTGTGGATGAATGAGGGGAATCTGTTGTCTTCCTTTTCCTCATTGTGGAAATGTTAGGAGATGTTGTTGTTAGGAGAAAATATGCAATAAGACTGAGGCATTTGAATAAGGACTGTCTCAGGCTTTTAGGGTTAGTTAATAGTTAAAAAGTCACACTGAACACTGTCAAGAAATGCAAAGTTATCTTCCACCTTTTGCATTCTTTCATGACCTATCTTATCTTGGTAATTTATCATGGTTCAGATCCTGACAAGACTGATTATCTTTGACTCTCACTGAAGCCATGGTAATGGATAGCGTTCAGCACCACCGCCGAGTCACTCAGTACCTTACTGGGCTGTGTCCCTGATAACCTCTCCTTTAAATTCTGCTTCAAATGACATCTGAAATAAGGACTAGGTAAGCAAAATCCCCGCGTAAATCTGTACTTTATTCTTTGATTAAAAGTCAACACTCAAGCACCTGCTTTAGTGCTCAATCATATGTTCATGCTCCATGATAAAAAGATCAAACAAGCCTGTTACCCAACTTGCTACGGCTTTGCTCAGGGAAGAACATTTCCAGTGTCTTAATCAAAGACACTGCGATGTGCGAAAACAGTCCAGAGACTGGTTTTTCTGCACAATAGTGGGGGGCAATTCTGGCTTTTTCAAATTTTAGAAAGTGCAAGAGGAAAAAAGTTAAAAGGCTATATTTACATTTTTTGGGCCCTCTTCACCAAGGTACATGAGGTATGCACATTCTTACCAGACCATAATCTTTAGAGGACTTTGTCACCACTCATCGTATACACATTTCAGTGCACACCCAAGAGAAACATAAAGATGCAAGCTTTTAAAAATGGCACTGATCCCTGCTTTGATATCTAACACGTACAATTTCAGACTCTAGGGAGGGTTCTACTGTAAATCTGAATATTGTTGCAGTGCATGAGGGTGTATTTTGTGATCTGTGATATGTAAGAAGTATTGAGCAGAAGGGAATGTCCATATTGATTCCTTTGAACTTAAACTAAACTTTACTGACTGCAACTGTAAAGAAGGAGGGTTACTGTCCTTGGTGGTCTCTTGCAGACTTCTGTTGTATAAGTACCAGAAAACAGGAGTGAGACCTTCCTCAGCCTCTCATGGAAACAACAGACCTTGAATATTTAAAATTATCTGTCCTCCTCAATCATTTGAGCTAAAAAAGCATGAATATAAACAGAAAAGTATTTTTTATTGTTTGTCTAAAAATTCCTTCTCTTCTTCTGTTCTAAATCATTAAGATTTCTCTTTCCTTGGTTTTTTTGGTTGGTTTTTTTTTTTTTGGTAAATCATCTCACTAGCTTTGCAGTTGTCTGCAAGAAAAGTCATGAGTTAGCAAAACTCACAGGCCCGTAAGAAAAACAACATATATAAGTCACATCATTCCTCATGCTAAAGTAAATAAAGTTGCACAAATTTTAGCATCAGGCTGAAGGCCTTTAATGTCTTCAAAGAAACAAGAAAAAGAACCCAAATCTCATTAAAGAATACTTTTTTTTTTTCCCCAGTATAAATCTTATTATCAGATGAAGGAAATAATGAGAAAAGTTTGGAGGGTTTGTAAGGGATACTGGAAGCTACTCCTAATACCAACTCACTAGTATTCACTAGGAAATGGATCCCAGCTGGATTTCTCCTATTTTCAAAGTCACTTATAAAAATTCACAGCTGATCATGCAGTAGCTTTAATAAAAGTGAAAAGTTACTTTATCTGTATCAAGTAAGTTTTTTAAGACTTCCTAGCAAAGATGTGAGTTCTGAGAATAAACGTATGCACCTTGTACTGCAAGGGTGCAAGTTAATGTATTTCAAGTTAATGGTCTGCAAAGTGCTTGAGAACTCAGAGGGAGGCAGCCCAGTAATGCAGAGTATTTTGTTTAACTTCTACTAAGTGACAGTGCTCTTCTTGTTAGCTGGTTTAGCTATTTGTAGTGTATTCTTCATGAAATTGCTAATTGCGATGTTAGGCGATGCTGGAATCTTTCAGAGGTCTAAAGGTCTGGGTTTTTTCTGCGCTATAGACTACTTCTGTGTGCATCCATACATGTATTATGTATACCAAACCTAACTGAAAACGCAGTCACAAAATACAGATAAAGCAATGCTAAAGGATACTGTGATTCTGTGAAAAGTTAAAATGACTACAGGTAGTTAAGTAGTAACCTCTAGTAAGGTTACAGATATATTTCCCTAACTGTTCTCCTGTGTTAATGGAGGAGCTTCTTTTCTAGATTGTAAATGCAAGGTTCTCAGAAGGCCTGAGAGGATCTTTTCAAACCTTTACAGTTCCTGCTCCTAGAAATTAAGAACTTTTAACCTGATATTGTAGGAAGAATCAGAATTTCTTCAAATTTGATAATATCAAAAAAAATTCTATAAGACCACTCAGATAACAAGGATTAATTAACTGGCACATCAATAGCTTCAGTCATTTCCTAAAGGGAGGTCTATTTCCAATCCCAGGGTCACTGTTACTCAGTTCTAACTGCTTCTACCTAAAGTAATAATTAATCTAATTAATCATCGTAAGAACTTGAGGCTATTCCTGTGGAAGCTAAGACTGTCTGATTGCTTTAAATTTATTTTTTTCATTGACTTGTTCTTTTTTTGACCGGTATCATCAATAAGGAGCAGCCATAAGATATTTTAGTCAACTGGATTGTCACAATTATCGTTTGCCAAAACTGGCTATGTAAAAGGACATCTCACTGCTCCCCTTCAAAAGACATGTATCAGCAGGAGTACAAATAAAGTCCTGCTTTCTTCTGATGTGGGGTAGCAAAACTTTGTTGCTCAAGCTGTCACATAATAAAGCCCCTACCTAAACAACTCTCACTTTTCATTTATCTTTGGCATTGCAATGGGTGGTTGCCATCTACTGGTCTCAAAACAATAAGGCAGCTTTGTCCAGTGAAACACAGCTCAGTCTACATTTGGTTTTGGCATTTTGCATTACTGATTAAAAAGAAACCCTATAGTAAGTATTAGGTCTTCAATATTAAGGTAACACAAATAGAGCATACTCGAGTCATGAACGAAAATTCTCCTTAATGTCCTTAGGGCTATTTTTATCTCATCAATAGCTACAAGGACCAGAGAAAGCTAATTTAAGGTAAAGGCCATGTCAGTGGTAAGAACTAGACAAAACATGTGGGCAAATATTTTGCAATATTTAATTTTAGATCTTAGGAGAGGTATTTGGAACAGAGTTACAGGTTTGGCTTCTATGTCTCATGCTTGGGAAACAGTTACAAATCTCAAAATGGGGATTAAAAGTAACCCACAATCTGAGGATGGAGTGGCCAAAGCCATTGCCCTTAATTTTCTTTGGAGGTAGACACCAATATTATACTTACAAAATTGTGCAGGGATCAGTATTTAAAAAAAAAAAAAAAAAAAAAAAAAAACAACAAAAAAAACAAACAAACAAAAAACCCAACATAACAAAACAAAAACAACAACAGCAAAAGCCCCTTAAAACCCAAGTTCTAGGAGCTGAACTAAGGGTTAGAGAATTCAAATAGGACATAAGATGTGGGTTCAATGGACTTTTCTACTTGAGGACATGGAAACCCACAAATCCAGGTTGAATACCCTCACCTCCAAAATGCAGGCTTTGGGATGCAATTGCAGGCAGATCTGGGTACCTGCACTTGTGATATAAGTAGAGGTGCCTGCTTGAAAAGAGGGAGGAAATAAAGCCTAGGAAAGTGGAGCTCTGAAATAGTTCTTGAGCACAGAAGAAAAATGGGGCAGGAGAAAACATGTCCCAGGTTTCCTGTGTGAAAACAGAAGGAGAGAGGACTCATTTAGGGGTGCCTGCCTGGGGAAGGGGTGTTCTATAGTGTTTGGCTCTAAGCCTCTACTTCCCCAGTGCATCCTGGCTCTTCCCACACCTGAACCCCCAAACAGCTCAGCTTTGGGCTCCATCCTGCTGGAGATGACCTGGACCCACCAGGTCCTTTCATGGTGCTGTCAGTCCCTGTGCACCCAGGAGCTGGCAGCTCTTGGTTGCCCCCAGGGGACCAGGGTCCCCAGCTTGCCTTGCAGCAGAGAAGCTCTGGTTGAGATTGTGAAAATGCCCAGATGAGCTGCAGCTAGCAAAAAACCCAAAACAAACCAAAACAAAAAAACTGGGAGTAGAATGGGGGAAAAAAAAGGTGTTTCTGAGGATGCACGGCAGCTCTAGTCTTCACAACAAGAATAAGCACTAAAATAGAGCTTGTTTGAGTTTGGATTGTAGCTGCCTTTCCCTGTGATGTTACAATAGCAGATCTGAGCCGAGGGGAATAAGAGGGAATCTAAAAAACAAGAATTTACGGTAGGCTGAGGTAGTGCTTCCTGTCTGGGTCAGCAGGCAGCCTGCAGCGGGGCCGCAGGGAGGTGAGCTTGAGGCTCCCCGCTCTCGCTCCATAAGGGATCACCATGTTCTGGGTCTGCAACTATTAAACCTTGAAAGATTTGCTTTCATTTTACAGATAATCTGCATGAAAACATATTTAGTAACCCACATGTTACAGATACTGTATATTTTGTTCAGTTATCTTACCGTATTCAGGAGGAAGCTACTAGTGTTGTAACAATGCAAGTTCTCTGTGGAGCTGGGCATAGGGCACTAACAGTCCCCCTCCTCTACGTTGTGTGGGTGTACTCTTAAATGAACCATTACAGAAAATGATGGTGGGATAACACAAAACAAGAGCCACAGCTGAAAAGAAAGTAATTACAACTTTCCTGAGTACTGATCTCACCGCTACTTGCAAAGGTCAGAAGTTGTGACAAAGTTTAATTTAAAACATTTTATTTTTATTAGAAAGGTTTAAGATAATTTTCTATTAGCCTAATTTATTATAAAACTAGAAAAGATACTTCTGTTTCTGATATGATTAGAGTAGCATTCTGAAGCTAAACAGGCAAATAAGGATTGCATTTTTACCACTAGATTCTGCAAACACTAGAAATGAACACAGGAGAAGATCCTAAGTGAAGAAGGTCTCAGTCCTAAGACTGAGAGCAATAGAAGAGTACCTATGTTACGAGTTTATTCCCCAGTCTGGTGGAACAGTAATTTCACAAAAAACAAAACAAAACAAAACAAAAAACATGCCACCTAAAAATCAAGTCTTAGACTGCTGCTGGCTCCAGTATTCCACATTTGGGCACTGCAGGCAGTTACTGTATCAAGTGCTACATTTTCTTTCACCCATTGAGGGAATATTATACAAATTTCTTCCTTCATTCCTGTTTACACATCCATATTACCTGATTTTATGGCTATATATATATATATATACACGTTGTGTATATATGTGTATATGCACAGCACTGCAGACCTGTCTTGTTTTCTTTTTTTTTTTTCCTAGCAACGTTTTAAATTACCCTCAACAATTTATTTTCATTGTTTGTACTCTTAAGAATGCCTCCTAAATTTTGGAATTTATTCATTAAATTTATTTATAAATTTTTAATTTATTTATTAGGTTTAACTCAAGATTAGATAATCTTGTCCTATATGAAGTCTGTTTTGCAGAATCATTATGAAATGAATGCTGTCATTTTAAATATCAGAATACAAATAAACATTTTCTTTAAAACATTCTACTAAACAAGATGAAAGACAAGAGAATTAAAACATGGCTGTGTTTTCAACTCTGAAATTCTGTTTAATCAGTGAAATGCATTCCCACATTTCTGAGTAGTTGTTCTTTCTTTCTTTCACTAACACTTAAAGTTTCATTATTTTTAAAACAAACTTTTACAACATTTACATGCTTACAGCTTAACCTATAACTTTACATTCACTGTGTTAAGTATCATTCTACAATAAAATAGTGTCTTCTGTATGATTCTTGTCAAAAACATCATAATAATACTGGCCCAAATAATTCCAGTTTTTCTTGGGTGAAAAGGGGACATAGTAACTGAAGGTACTTAGTGCCTTAAAGATTTCACCAAAACTAATACCTATTTTTTAATGAAACCCTGGACTAGAGTGATATCTAATGCTCACAGAAGGCAACTCCCTTTCCCAGCCCAAGCTGCTGCTGCTGCTGCTGCGACAGCATCTTCCTCCCAAAGGCTCGGAGGGGCTGTTTGCCCTCCTGCCTCTTTTCTTCTTAATTTCTGGGGAGAAGGGAGGGAGCATCCAGCTTTGGTGGAGCAGAGGACCTATGTGGGGGACTAGGAGAGACACTCAGAGAACTGTAGCCAGGAAGAAAAATAGGGTAACATTGCTTGCAGCAGCTCTGGAAAGCTTTCTGGGCTACCTCTGCCCGTTTGCTTTCTCTTGGTCACGTTATGAAGCGCGGGGAGGTGCTGGGTAGGCTTATTCCTACGGCATGGAGTGCTGTCAACATGTGAGGGGATGACCACTCTTCCACTGCTGTTCCCTCATGCTGGGTGGGATGTGCTTCAGCACGCAGTCAGGGCAAGCATGAGGTCAGGCTTTGCCCCTGCGTGCCCAAAACGTTTAGTTTGTGGCATAGGTACAGGCTGTACCGTGGGCTCTGGGCCATGGTTCCAGCGCTGCGAAGCTGATCTCCTGGGAGAAGCTTAGTCTGGGATAAGGGGGCTCAGCCTGTCTCCCTGCCACTTACTGCCTAACTTCTCAAAAAGCTAGGACAAGGGATTAATTTTAACGCTCTGTTTAATTATAACTTTGATTCTATCGAGTATCAAGGAAAAAAAAAATTGCTTGGAAAAGTCACATACGTTATGACACACTTTTATATCTCTGGCTGGTGCTTTATGAACTTGTAACAAATATGTATTTTGCAGCTAAAGCTTCATCTTGTACAATTTTACCAATAGAAAAACTAACGAACTTGGGAAGATAGCGATGTGTTGAGATTGTAATTGCTCCCATCTGCATGCCTTGGTTAAAGTTATAAATAGATATGAATAAAAAGAAGGATGAAATGGATTACACATCTTTTCTTGGCCTTCAAGGGGAAGGATGTGTGGGAGATGGGAACCAGGTTTTAATTTCATCTGGTAAATCTTCATTTGAGATTGTATGAAGAAAAGAACTGTGCTTAAAGGCTTGGAGGACTGCTTCTGGTCCCTGATTATAGCTTCCTCATTGCCCTTGTCAGTGATGCACTCAGCAGATAAATTCATGACGTAATGAGGATGTCCAAGAATCACTCTGAAGTAGTATTGCTCTCTGGAATGCAAATTGGATGAATCTACAGATGTTGTCTTCTAATTCTTAGCCCTTGGCCAAAATGAGTGGAAAGACACACTTATTTACACATGTAAACTTCCTGTTTTGCAGTCCGCTAACAGGATGTATTACGAGGGAAGGAGTTTTCCAGCTGAACTGGATTTCCGTCCAGAGCCAGCTCAGGCTGGTAGGCAAAGCAAGCCGCAGCCTGCCGGGTGTGGTCTGGTGCCTACTTTTCCTGTGCCAGGGAAATGGGACTTGGCTATTCCCACTGGAACAGCTAATCTTTGCTTCCCACTTGCAAAGCTCTTTGCTCCCAGTGTTACAGGAACAGCAAAGGTATAGCTGGGTGGGGAGCAGGTTCCTCCCTCAGCAGCTCCTGCAGAAAAACAAAGTGCTGCTCCTCCTTCTTGCCTTGCCTTTTCCATTTTCTGCTACCAATGCGGGCTCACCCTTGGGCCCCCACCCCAGCACTGCGGGGTGTGGATGCACAAACGGCTGTTGGGCCCTGATAGCAGATTAGCTGAAGACAAGGGTCCTGTACCGCAAGAGAGGGAGAGCTGCTGACTCAGAAAAAAGAACTTGAGTTTCGCAATATTACCAAATCCATTATTTCAGCTCGATGAATATTTTTGTTGTTGTTCTGTGTTTGACTAACTGCCCAGGAAGAGGGATGCACTGGAAACAGAAGAGGTTTAGGTTAGAACTAGTCTGTAAAACCTGCAGATACATTTAAAGGTAAGCCCACATACGTATGAATACGCTGTCGCTATTTATGTAATACTTTATGCAACACATGCATAACGTTGACACCAACTATTCAGTCTTACAGTGCTCAACCATTTTGTTGGTGCTCAGGAAGCAAGCCAGGATTTCCCTTCCTGAATACACATCTCTGGCACTTCTATTCACTGCATTATACCTTGTTGCTCTGAAGTCATGTTTGGCACAGAATAAGGTTTGGGTTCTGCAGGTTGAAATGGGCGCCCGTGGGTATGTACTCATGGGGAGTCGGAACGGGGGTCCTACCTGGCTCTGAGCTCATATGGCTGTGCTGTGTTCTGGTATTCACATCCTGGCTCCAGTCATGTAGACGTGTCTCGTTGCTTGTGGTCGGCCCCCTTGACACTATGTAAGACCAGGAAACTGTGGGGAGCTTCAGGTATGGTTAAGACAGAAGGAAAATATATAGTGTAGTGATTACACAACAAGAGCAGAGATGATCACAGATGTCCAGTGTTACTCTAAGCAAAGTCCACTTGGTGTTGGGCTGCTTGTTCAGAGGTCTATCAGAAGTACCTACTGCAGCTGGGAGGAGCAGTATTTGGTAAGGCAATAGGTAGAAGGATGCTGATCAACCTAAACCAAAATAAATTCTATAAGCCAAAGTACTGTTGCAGATCTTTCTTCTAGTTTGTCTCCTGTACTATGGCTTCTTATTTTTGAAGATACAGAGAATTTCTAGTTCATGCAAGTTCAGTTGGTGACATTTTATGCAATAAAATTAAAACTTATGGATATGCTTTTAGGATTCTTAGAATGTTTTTCCTTAGGAGAGAAAAAAAAAAAAACCCAACCCACACATTCTTCCCTCTCTTCCTTGTTCTGATATGGCTGAACTATCTCATTACAAGTGCACAAAAAAAATACTGCCTCTTATTCAGAGCTCTTGCAACCACTTCCATTGCCTGGGATATTTCACAGAATCACAGAATCACAGAATCACAGAATCACAGAATGTTGGGGATTGGAAGGGACCTCGAAAGATCATCCAGTCCCATCCCCCTGCCGGAGCAGGAACCTAAATGAGATTACACAGGAAGGTGTCCAGGCGGGTTTTGAATGTCTCCAGAGAAGGACACTCCACAACCTCCCTGGGCAGCCTGTTCCACTGCTCTGTCACCCTCACTGTAAAGAAGTTCCTTCTGAAATTTAAGTGGAACCTTCTGTGCTCCAGCTTACACCCATTGCCCTTTGTCCTACCACTGGGCATCACTGAGAAGAGCCTGGCTCCATCCTCCTGACATTCGCCCTTAACATGTTTATAAACATTAATGAGGTCTCCCCTCAGTCTCCTCTTCTCCAAGCTAAAGAGACCCAGCTCCCTCAGCCTTTCCTCATAAGGGAGATGCTCCACTCCCTTAATCATCTTGGTGGCTCTGTGCTGGACTCTCTCAAGCAGTTCCCTGTCCTTCTTGAACTGTGGGGCCCAGAACTGGACACAATATTCCAGATGTGGCCTCACCAGGGCAGAGTAGAGGGAGAGGAGAACCTCTCTCCACCTACTAACCACACCACATCTTTGAACTTTCTTCACTTTTTAGAAATTAGAATTTTTACTCATTACTGCTTAAGATATGAAACGAGTGAGAATCAATTTGATGCTCATCTTTGAGGTTCCATTGTTTGTACTGAGTATAATATTCTACGTTTAGTTCTAAGAGCCACAATCTGTGTTCAGCGTGAAGAGTTTCTGGAACTTAATTCTCCACTGGAAAGAAAAATATCCTTCTGTTGAGACACACAGGCTTTTTCCTGAAGATAAGCACTGACAGCCACTCTGTTGTGAACAAAGTGAACGGGAATCTAACCAACATCTGGAGCTATCCCTGGCTTTGCCACTCCAAAGCCATTCACATTCATGTACATAAAGTGATGCCATCAGTTACTCTTGTTGTGTTACAATGACCATCTCTGGTGGTTGTGACTCTGAGATATGTTTATGAAGCTTGTTTATACCTCAGCCAATTGTGAGGGGGTGAATGACTCAGGGACAAAAGCTGTCTTGCCGGTGAAACGACTCTTCAGCTGGCAACTCGGCTATTCTAGCTTAGACTTGCTTAGCAAAGCACTTCCACGAGGGACACTTCTTTCCTGGGACAAGTTCACGAGGATCTCTGCTGCAGGGCTGTACACTCCATTCGCTGACACCTCCTCTCATGCATTTCCTTTAAACTTCTTGCAGAACAGCTTCTTTGGAAAAGCTGATCACGTCTACAGGAGCAATGACCATGTCACTGAATGGCAAGTCAGCCTCCCAGCACCTTAGAACTGTAGTACAGTAATGAATAAGTCAAAAAATGGGGTTAGTGACAAAATTTATTACAATTCAGCTGTGAATTTTCTGTTGGTCCTAAACTGAAGTGTTCTCATTTGCACTAGTTCAGTATGTTGTGACAATTGCTAGCTAGTCCAAAAAAACCCCAAACAAACCCCAACCAAAAAAAACCCCCAAAAAACCAAACCCACCAGAATCCATGGTTTGCCTTGACGAAATTTACAGCTGCACAGACAGGTGGGGGAAGCAGGTGGAAATACTACCTCAGTTTTGAGCAATAGAGCAGACAGGGCTTTTCAGCACACTGACAGCCTGGCTGTTCCCAAATGGGCTTTTTGTACCAGTGGTTTTTGGAGTTTTTTTAATAGGAAATGTGAAGGATGCTAAGGCAACTCAGAAGAGTTCTGCTCATACAAGGGAAAAAAGCTTAAAAACTTGTAGTTTCAAACATTAAAATTGGACAATGGATGCAGTTGCATATAGTGGGCCAAATGTTTCTGTATCAGAAGAGAGAGGGTTGAGATAGGAACAGGCTGGGAATTTGTAGGAACTGAGGCAACAGTGTCAGGGTAATGAGATGCAGCAGGAGCCCAGTTAATTAAAAGGTGACATGGTCACAAGCAATGGGACAGAAGATTCAACCCCGAGTTGGTGTGATGAATGGTTTATGGCAGGGAAAGGCTGTTTGTGAAGCAATGGTGGGGCAAAAGGATAGGAAAGTCACTCTGTACGACGAGGCTGTGGCTTGGAAGCACATTTCTCAGAGGCCCTGGGGAGGCACCAGCCAAAGGGGATGGTTGGCCCATGGGGTCGGGGTTCTTATCTCAGTAAACACTCCTACCTGTTATGGTCACTGCTGCCCTAAAACCTGACATGCCAACAGATGCCTATAGCAATGCATTTAGCAGTAAGTCTGGTGAATGCCGTATTTCAGACTAATTGATTTTTTATTTAATTAATTGTATGTCTGTTGACAAAGTGGAATCCAGAGCTGTGTGTTGGGTGCCTAGATTCGCTGTGCAGGGTGTAGGAAAATTAGTAACTTCAGAACAGGATCTGCTCCTGTAAATGAACAAAACACTCATCCAGGTCAGCATGTCTTATGGAGATGTAGGTAACAAGGGACAGGCTAAGGACATAAACCACCCTGTGTGAATATTAATTCAAGCTCTATTATCACCATTACTGACACTTTCTCTCCACAGAAGTATTCTAACTGTATTATTATTTTCTGGTAACAATTATACCTGGATTGGATGCGCTCTGTGGAAATGAGGGGAAAGCCCTTAGAAGGCCAGGCTGGATGAGGCTTTGAGCAACCTGGTCTAGTGGAAGGTGTCCCTGCTGATGGCAGGGGGGTTGGAACTAGATGAGCTTTAAAGTCTCTCCCAACTCAAAATATTCTATGATTCCATGATTCCAGGGCCTACTCTGGAACATGGACAGACAGCTCTTATTGCTTCTGAGCTGCAGGGCAACCTTCAAGATCATCCAGTTCCAACTCCCCTGCCATCAGCAGGGACACCTTCCACTA
>NW_010307515.1:0-2568 GCF_000700745.2 Antrostomus carolinensis | reverse complement strand
AACCTGGCCTTGAACACTTCCAGGGAGGAGCATCCACAGCTTCTCTGGGCAACCTGTTCCAGTGTCTCACCACCCTCACAGGAAAGAATTTCTTCCTCATATCTCATTTAAATCTCCCCTCTTCCAGTTTAAAGCCATCACCCCTTGTTCTATCACTACCTGCCCTTGTCAAAAGTCCCTCCCCAGCTTTCTTGTAGGCCCTTTCAGGTACTTCAAGGCCACTAGGTCTCCCCAAAGCCTTTGGTAGTTAGACTGGGGATTAGACTGGGGGTATTTATGCTTGGGGGTTGGACTAGAGGATCATTAAAGGTCCCTTCCAACCCAAACCATTCTAGAATACTATGACTACAAGGCCGGCAAGGCCAGTAACTAGAAGATCTGAGACGAAGATCTTGAATGCTTCCCTGCAGCCCAGCCCAGCCGCAGCACAGGGCAGCCCAAGCAGTCTGCTGATTCTCAGGGCTTTATCTAAGCAAGTCAGACTTGTGAATCTTGAGCAAAGGAATCAAACCTGGGTCCTCCCCAGTCCTGGGAGTGAAGAGGGGTGCACACTTTGTTTTAAAAGATACCTTTTGTAGGTACCCAGAGATGCTTTGAGAAGGTCTACCACATCTAGGTTTTTTTTTCCTTTCCATGGAGAAATACCTTGGGTTTAATTAATCCAGGTCAATTATTTGCTACCCTGCTAGATCTAACAGCACTGTCTGTCAAAACAGTGGGGGGACGTGGATGTTGTGGCAAAGCAGGACAAATTTTGTTCATGTACAGAGTTTTAGGTCCTGAAGATTATGGCTTTAGGAAATGTAGACAACTTCAGGATGAGACACGAGCTGAGTGGGGGTGGTTAGGGCTGTGGCTTTCAATCGCTGTGAGTGTTCTTCATTTAAGTACCCTGCCCAAGGTCTCAGGAAGACTGTGGAGGAAGGCAACAGCATCCAGGTTTTCCACATCCTTGGCTGTTTTTCTAAACTGTAGCCTGTACATTTATTAAGGCATTACAGGGCTTTGGCTACTACACATACACATCACAAAATGATGATAGTTGTTGAGTACTTTCCACTGAAAAAAAAATAAATCATAACTGTGTTAATGGAGTTTATCGGAAACTGGAGTGTAAGCAGAGCCCAGTCAGCTGTTGACACCTCCTTAAAAAAAGGAACAGCTAGGAAAAGCATTTTATAATGGAGTGATACCAAGTTAAACTATCTAAAGTATTAAATACTTTTAAAGTTTCCACTCAGAAGATTTTGCTTGAACTATTCTAGCATCAGCCAAAACCTTTAGTGCCATTATTAAATTGTCAGATGTGCAGTGGTGGAATTTTTTTTCCCCAAAAAATACTTTAGAAAATAAGCAAGTAATCATATTTCTCAGATCAAATCCCAAACCAATTGCACTTAAATATTTTTCTCTTTCTTGATCAAGTTGGGTTTTCTAGCACTGAGAAGCAGACCGATGTACAAGTCAGTCAGGCTTATGCTTACCCAATGTATGTTGAGTTCTTCCAGAACATTTAATGCTTTATACAAACATTGATCAGAATTATCCAGGACAAACAGGGTCTCTAAAAGGGTCTGAGCTGGAGAGCTGGTGTAACATACACAAGCTGCTGTAAGCATTCAGGATGCCAAAAGCATAACAGGGTTTTCTTCAGTCCCAGCTGGTCTGCAGGAAGGAGGCTGGGACTTGGAGGCCCTCTCCCCTCAAGTAAGCAAAGGCATTGGCTTTTCAGCCCTGCAGCCTCCCTGGAGACAGCCCAAAGGTGGCAGTGGGACAGGACACTGGGGAGCACAGGGATTACTTCTTTACAGTGAGGGTGACAGAGCACTGGAACAGGCTGCCCAGGGAGGTTGTGGAGTCTCCTTCTCTGGAGACATTCAAGACCTGCCTGGACGCCTTCCTGTGTGATTTCGTTTAGGTTCCTGCTCCGGCAGGGGGATTGGACTGGATGATCTTTCGAGGTCCCTTCCCATCCCCAACATTCTGTGTGATTCTGTGATTAGCCACCCGAGACTGCAGGTATCTGGGTATTTATCTGAGTAATATTAATCTGAATAAATAATTTTCTTGGGAAAACGTTTCTATCTCTATCAGGAGCTGGGAACTTTTGTGTTCTTAACCATGTCTATAAATAGCGAAAACTGTGAGGGTTTTTTCCTTCAAGACATCTCTATTTTTAATAAAGCAGTCAGTAGTCACAGACATCTCATCCCAACTGCTGCCGCCAGCAGTAGCATCAGTAGACGTGGTATTCCTGCTCTAGCCCTGCCATGCCCAGAACAAGTCACCGGGGCTGGCAGAGACTGTCTGCTTTCTGCCTACAGAAAAACACGGCCGGTAGCAAAACCCCGGCCGGTAGCAGCATTTTGAACAGCTGCCGCAGGAGCGATAACCAGGTTTCAGCTGAAGGTCTGATCTGTGGATGGCATCTGTGTGCTGTTCCCTGAAATGGAGTAGTCTCTAACCAGACTGCTTTAAGAACTGGTAAAAAGACAAAATAGCGGGTTTTCTGGTGAAATCCGTACTTTAAAGTGTTACTGGCAGGCAGAGTTCCCTCTCTTTTTCAGG
>NW_010307514.1:23384-38323 GCF_000700745.2 Antrostomus carolinensis | reverse complement strand
AGGCCCACCTCTCGAGCCTGTCAAGGTCCCTTTGGGTGGCGTCTCATCCCTCCAGAAGTGCTATTTCAGAGCATATATTATTTGCTCCAAAAGCATCCTGAGTCTTCCTTACTTTTATCATTTCTAGGGCAAGTTATGACTCTACAGTTCTAGGTTCTTTCTGTTTAAAGAGAAACTTCCTGTTGTGCTCAGCACCTCTGCATGTCCATCTCTGGTTAAATATGGAATGGACATAGAAGTGAAGGCACACAGATGTCCCCCTGTAACCTCAGTGCGGCCTGGAAAACTCACATATGGCAACAACAGTTCTCACGCAAGTCTGAAATGGTGTGCAAGACTACTGTTTAGCAGTGCCCTCTCTGACCGAGACCATGTCCCCACTGCAAGTTTCCAGCAAATACTGTTGCCCCTGAGACTGCTTAGCTTAGCACATGGCCACTCTCACATGACAGATACTTGACCTGAGAAGAGTCACTAGGTGACCTGGAGAAAGAAGCGATGTTATCATAAAACATTTTTTTTAATGGTTAATGACTAGACTACAAGGCCTGGCATTCATTTTTGTTAATTAAGATTAGAAAAAAATTAATTAACACCTCTGCCTGAGGAGGGACACAGCTAGAATTTACCATAACATACAGAGCTGCTCATCAGCAGTCTGTTTAGTAGAACTGCTCATCAGAAAACATCTGGAAAACATTGCCATCTTTGCACGGCAGAATGAAAGATGAAGGAAAGGGAAACAAAACTAAGGAATAGTTAAGAGCGGCAGTTAAAAAGAGAGGGTAGGACATTGAAGGCACAAAGGAAGAGGTGGTTATGGACAAGAAAGCTTTGAGACAGGAATAAGAACTAAGTAGTTCACAGTAAGCAGAATTAGTAAATAGTGGAAACGAAACAGACATAAAAGCAAGCCAGGAGTGGTTAGCAATATAAGAAGATATAAAAAGAATGAAATAGGAATGTAATTGTAAAGAAAGCTAATAGGAAATCAAAACACTGAAAAAAAAAAAAAATATCAATCAGCAACACAAGGGGAAAACTTTCTACGTACACACCCATTCCAACAGAAAATACTGCAAGCATGTTATACTGCAGCTTCTGTTTGTTTTGGCAAAAATTAATTTCATGACACTCTGCTTGAATCTGTTTCCTCCAGTCCATCATTATCTTCTTACTTTTCTCTGTTAGTCTAATTTTCTCCCGTAAACCAAAAGGAAACTAAATCAATTTCTATACTTAATGTTTTTCCCATACCTTTGTATGCCATTTAGAGAGCTTTTAAATGCACTTTATAAAACTGATTAGCTTAGTAAAACAGCAAAACACATTTTTCCTGTGTACTGAGACTCAATTCACTTACTATGCAGCATCAATAGTGTAGACAGAGCAAATATAAAACTATTTCTAATACAAATATTGCAAAATGAGGCTGATGTCCCAGTAAACAAATCTATTTAAATGCATTAACAATCACAGTTTGCCAAAGTACGTTACAAATTTCATTTCAATCAGCACATCTTGTTCAACAACTATAAGTTTAACATTGGAAAACAAAAAACCCCACCTGATTATATCCATGGCCATGGTAATATGTTCTATACAGTATTATTTTAGTTTCTTACATGTTTCTATTATGTCCAGCTCAAAATATCAAAATATGACATTTGCTTTTATTATATTTTTATAATAATCTGATTGACTACATAAGGGAAAATGTATTTCCTCGTAGATTTTTATTTTCACTGTTAGAAATAACAGGATTGATTAGCTTTCATATTTACCCATACCTGAAACGCTGTGAAGTGCACGTCCTTGATTTGCACTCCTCATGCATTAGAAATGTCAATGTTGAAAGGTTAAAAGCAATATCCATTCAATTTTATGCATATGCAAACTACACAAAAGCTTAAAAACATGTAAGTCTAATTTCAAGTAATAAACATGAGAGGAGTAAGTTAAATTCCCTTTCCTTGATTTTCTCTACTGAGATGTTGCTGAGAAAATGTTGAAAGTGCTAATTACATGCCTGTTGCCAAAGGACAAAACCAATTCATTATGACCTTTAACACACGATTGATTAGAAAGATTTGTATTCATTCTGGTCAGGGTAGCCTTGAAATACAGAGAGTTTAATCAGTTGAAAAACCAAGCATTAGACAAATAAAAGAATAAATAATGGCTTATCTTTAGTAAACGGAACTTAAAACAATATTGGCAGTGGAAGGTGTTCAACTCTCAAGCAAAATTACAGTCAAAAGTGTCTCATTTGTCAATGTTACTCTTTTTACTAACAGGTCAGGCGTTTGACCCTCTAACAACGTAGAGGTACACTGTTACAGTACATAACAAAGGGACAACGTGAAGGTTCTTCAGCATGATGGCAAAAGAGCATGTTTGTAATCACCTCCACATATCAGAACAGCCTTCAGAAAGTCTCTGTGGTAGCCACTATGTAAAGCATCAAGCAAAAACTAGCACATTGCAGTTTGGGGAGTGAAAGGAAGCATGAAGCTCTCAACTCTAAGTTTTGCAAGAAAAACAAACTCTCTGGGAGTTGTGTGCTGGGACTTGAGCTCAAACCTCTGCCTCACAGTATTCAAGAACAAGTCCAAGCTTACCTGCATTACCTTCTGCTGAATCTCCTCCAGCTGTGTGCGCTTGCTACGTTGTCTGCAAACTTCCTGGTAGCGAGTATATTGCTCTCTGAGTGAGTCTAGTAGCTTCATGACCTGTGGCTGAGCAAGTAGTTCATCATCCATTGGAGACCAGGATACCCCTCCATCTGAACCATTGAATCGACGCTGTTGTAACTCAGATAGTAACTCATGACCTTTAAGAATACATATAATGATGTGGTTAATTTAGATTAAAAAAACAAGCACAAAAATTATTAGTAAGCATAACTGCTTTTTGACGATCCAGTGATACACTTTTGCAGCTAATGATCTTTCACACACTGGGCATATTTAATGATACCATTTCATGAAGAGCACTGGCCACAGTTTGTGAGGTTGCAGCACTCAAAAAATAGGGTAGAAATCATGGGGTATATTTTAGACATACAAAAGAGATACCATGTCTTTAACATTCATGTTGGCAATAGTATTGATTAATGTAAAGAAACAATTACAAAACACAATCTTGAGTCTGAAGCAACTATAAGTATTCTGGTTTACTTCAAAATACTGTGTAGCATCCAAAGTATTTCTCTCAAACAATTCATATTATTAGAATAAATGAATGATCTAGAAGCACTTGCAAATGGATCATACAATTTGTTTGTTATCTTCCAGGATTTTAATAACATACACAAGACTTCCATAGAAAGTGTGGAACTGAATCCTAAGTATTTTGAGCAAAATTTTTTTTTTTTTTTTCATTTTCTCACCTTTTTCTTTGTGCTCTTAAGCACCATATCAGGGTACAGACTCTCTAGAATGTAAAGACTTTTGTATATTTAAAAATAGTATGCTTTGACTATTTAATCCTCTGTTTAAACTGTTTGAATAATGTTATTGTTAAGTTGTGGTAAAGTTTTCAGGATGCAAACACCACACTACCAGTAAACCCAGATCATCAATTTGTTCTCCAAAAGCTCAATTAACAAGCTAGCAAATAAAACAGTATTTGGTCACTAAAGAAATGTTGATGTAAAAGTGAAAATCTGCCAATTCCACATCATCAGTTCTGCAGTCTTAAAATGGTAACATGTCAGTTCACTAAAAGAAAAAAAACAAAAAAACAAAACCACTAGAATAGAAATGGTAATACCTCAAGGAAAATGCAGAAAAATAGACACTAAATTCAACTGGTATTATCTAGACAATCAAAATGCCAAGGGATTGGAGATTGCAGCAAGCAACTTTAAATTACTCCGCACATATTACTGTGAAATGAACACGTCTTAAGAATTCAAGCACATTTTGCCATACTATGGAAATAAACATCTCGGATTTCATCTTTTATAATACTACACAGATAAGCACAGAGAGCTGCAGGGCAAACAGACTTAAAGGCTTTTACAAGTCATAGTTCCGCTGGGATAATTTTGTATTTTTATTGTATTGTTTCGGCAATAAAGAATTAACATTGTCAAGGTAAAGAACTTTTTTTAAACTAGATTCTTATCAAATTCTAAGAACTATACTTTCTATGTGGAGCTTGTGAAAGCAACAGTATTTGCAACTATGGAAGGCAGAAGCCTTTTATCTAAAAAACTCAGTTTGTTCACATTTACCTTTAAGAGATAGGAAAATTTAATCGGGAAGAGTTTAAATTTTATTCTCAAACTTTCAGTACAGTGAAGCTAATAAAGGGGAGGGATGCCTCTCAGGAACTCCCATGATTTAATGGAAGTTATTAAACTTCATAGCTCAAAAAAAATTTCACTGTGCCATAATTAAGAAAACAGAAACATCCTAACCACTACAATTAGACTAAAATCTAGTGACAGTGTTTACAGACTTCATATTTTAAAAACTTTAAAGACCACATCAAGGGAACTATTGTCTCACCTTTCAACTCAAGCAGTATTATCCCACATCTAAACAAGCTAACACTTTACACAGAGGGCACATAGAGCCAGCAGTTCTCTGTGGCAATTATTACATGTGATCCACACATTAGCTGGTAAGAGGCTATAAGATAAGGATTCTGATCACTCGGACTCTGATGTAAAGATGTTATCAGGATTATTAAAAACTTTAAGACATAACTGGAGTTCTTCCATTTATTTGTTAACATCACTTTTTTTAAAACCCAATATAGATGACATTAATTAATAAGCTTTTTACATTGTGATGATGGTTAAAATATTTTTTGTGCCCTCTATGCTTTCACTTGGGGCTTAAAAGTTAATAATATTACTTTATTGACCAACATTATCATTTTTTGACTTACTATACCTGTCTGCAATACCGTCTCAGGATCAACTGATGGAAGGAAGTTCAAATCTATTGATCTTGAATAAAGGAACAAACACATTATTAATAATAATAAATTTTATAATAATTACCTAAAGTTAAACACATTATTAAAATTTATATTACAGTAGCACTGAAAACTCCAACTAAGGCCAGAGCTACCCAATGCTGTTAAAAGACTGTTTCTTTCCTCACTCATTTTCCTCACTTTTTCAACTCATTGACTCAAAACGTAAGTGCAGCTGCATGTAGTCAATAGCCAAATGAGCATTCATCTACACACACACTGGTGAATTTTGTAGTCTACATTATAAACTTTCAGAATTTCTTTACAAATTCTGAAATATTTAAGGCATATCAGATTTTCACTATTGCTTAGATTTCCAATGAAATTTTATTATCCAAAAGCATTGATTTCAAAAATTGAACCACACACCTCTCTTTTTCTTGTTGAGTTCCCTTATCACTTCCATTGTTAATTAGAGCAAGCTCATCCAGTAAGGATGTTGACTCTTTCGTGAACTTTTCAAATACCTAAATAAGAGGCAGGTTTTAATTTAAGAAACAAAAAATATATAATTGGCAGTATTGAAGGCATTAGTGCATATGTATCCACTTGTTCTGTTAGTATAATTCAATCTTTACACAGTGTAATTATTTCCCAACATTCAGACGGTAGGGTATAAAGTATAGAAAATACAAAGTTTTGTTCAGAGAACCAAATTTCAGAATTTAGGAGCTGCAATGGAGGAGGTTCTTCATTAACATACAAAACAAGGGAAACAAGGCAAGAGAGGAGAGACAGGAGAAAGAAGTTTCCAGTTGCAGTCTGGATCAAATATAAAGCAAAAGTCCCAGCTAGACTGCAAGTACTGTCCTTATGAATTTTATGAATGCAAGAATAAGTAAGTAAAAGCCAGATTTATAAATATGAGAAAAAAAAAAAAAAGAAAAAAAAAGAAGGACAATGAAAATACTAGATTTCCTTTCCCTCCCCTGTGCCCAGGCACTCTCAGTTTCAGGCAGAGAAGAAATAAGCTGTCTTGCCCTAATCCAAGCACACATAAAGGCCATACAAAGACCAGTATTAAAAAGATGCACTGCAGATGATGCTCTCTCTGTCCTTGGGTCTCAAAACACAATTTGCCAAGATTCAGCAAAACAGAAACACGGTACACATGATATAAGCCCTCAGATTTATCGAGGGGGAAGTACTGCTGTGAGATTGGCTGCAGGTTATATTTGAAGGCTTTGAGCAAGCTGCAGTTGGTACATGCTGTGGAGTATTCCTTGTCCAGGATCCCACCTGGAGATCCTAGATGGAAATACACATTTTAAGAATAGATTACATGCGAAAAGGACACACTGTTTCACTGAAGATTAAATATTGTTTTGAAAATTCAATTTAAGTAAATGAAAACCAACTATAAATTAAGGACAGATTAAAAACATTCTGCAGCACTATGCACGCCAACAGCTGCTTAAACAATTTGGGTCTATTAATGATTTAGGGGTGTATTTGCTCCTAAATGTTTACTACACCTCTGTATCTATTGGGGAAACTGCACTGACAGAGGTTTTAGTGTAGGACAGCTTAAAACCTGGCTCTTGGTTCACAGGAACCAAGGCCTAAGAGAAAACCTCAGAGGATCTGCAGAGTCCAAGTATTTCCTCCTTGTTTTGGATTTCCCCTATCAGCAGTCAAACACTTTCCCTTTCTAGTGACAATACCATACACTCAGGCTCTTCTACAGTGAGGGTCTATAACAGTGCTTCATTAAGGAACTTGTTGGTTCAACAAATTGATTACATTAGCTTTATCATCCCTTGAACAAATCCAGTGTTAGTTATCATAAGACTATTCATGCATTTGAACTGCACTGCTTCCCATATGACAATTTCTACACATTTAGCACTTCCTACAAAAATAAAAACTCACGGCTCATGAATGAGACACCTGGAAAAAAAAACAACCCAAAAAACAACCAAACAAAAACCCCAGAAAACTAACCAGTCTCTTGTTCAACCAATCCATGTGATCATAGGTGAGAGTTCCTCCAAAATCTTCTGTTAGTTGGCATGGTTCTATATACCGAGTCAGCTTGTTAGCAGATACTAAAATAACCTGCAACAATAAAAAAAAAAAAAAAATTAGGCACACTTCTACATAACGATCATATTTTTCTTTAAGTACTTGAGAAGTTAAGTACGTTCAGAGATACTCAGCAGACCCTTCTGTGATTCAAAGAAAATGACCCTTCTACTGATAAGCGTTTAAATCATTCATAATCCTGTAAGAGCACAATCTGTACCACCTTGTCTATTTACAATAGGAAATTGTATTTTTACAATTTAATTGTAAAATTTGTATTGTATTTTTGAGATTTTTAGTGAATATAGTAGCAGGATATCATACTGCAAAGCACTTAGTATTATCACTCTCTTGCAATCTTTCCAGTCCCAGAGGTGTGTTTGTGCTGTAAAAGTTCAGTGCCTAGATTTACTGTGCAAATATACTCAGCAAGTGTCGGATCAACCATACTCTTTCCATGGGTAATCAGGTTCAAATCTTAGTATGCTTAAAATCCTGAGGTATTCACCCAGGAGACAAATATACTTCAACAACTACTTCAGGAAACAACAGAAAACACAGGTCCACTGCTAGTCAGAAGACTTCCCTTCATTTCTGCATTCCAGAGGCTCCTGGTTAAGCCTTATTCATATAAACCTAAACCAAAATTTGGCAGCACAGGTTGCTTTGATTCATAATATGCTAAGCCTGGAATGATTCCTGTGGAAAAAAAAAAAAAAAAAAAAAATCGCTGTATGGTAACAGACATATTGGCAATATATAGCAAGAAAGAAAAGAAAAAAAAGGAGATTATTTTGAGAACCCATCAGATCATGCACATATTCTCGCAGGGGATAAGAATATATGGAAGGAGCCTTCTACTTCGAGTCTAGCTCCATCTACCTGCAGACACTGAAGGAAAGACAATCAATCCTAAACTTAGGAGTTTTCTCCTTCAAATTACCTCAAGGGTTTTGTCTTCCACTACTTCAGGATAGTTCCAATCTGTTTAGACCACTACGCTAATTTGATATACTAAATAATTGATAAAAATACTATGTTTCTGAGATGGGTTTTGAGATTAAAAGCTATTCAATATGGCAAATATTTCCCGTCTTTAGAAACTTCAGTTTCTAAAGTAGAGGTTGTGCAGTCTCCATCCTGGGAAGTTTTTCAAGGCCCAAATGGATAAAGCCCTGAGTAAACTGGTCTAATCTCATAGGTGATCCTGCTTTGAGCAGGAAGCTGGGCTACATATCACCTGAGGAACCTTCCAGTTGGAATTACTTTGTTATTTTTCAATTTTTACAAATAAAGAATTCAAAGTAGTTCTAAACAAATAGTCTAATATTTCACGTATTCCAGCAGAATTCAGCAAATACAGGTTATTATCCTAAACCTGACTGTAACAAATATTAGCTATATGAGAAAATAATCCTCCAACAAAAAATACCACCCCACAAGTGAGATTTGGTCAAAGAACATACATTTCTTTTGCACATTATTAGAAAAATTTTGAAAAAGAAAAACTTCCACCTCGATAGTAAGCTTTGTTGTAACTTAAGACGTTGCTCCAAAACCCATTCGTTTTCTAGGTTTGTTTTTTTTTTTTTTTTTAAAAAAAAAAACCAAAACAACAAACCACCAACCTTTTTCTTTCTTAAACTGTTTATTGACTGTTCACTGGGATAACTGCAGAAAACCTGGCTGAAGACTTCAAAAAGTAAACAAACATTTAAATTTTTGACAAGGTGGTGGCAGAAAGGAGGTTCCTCAACAGTGTAATTACTAATGTAACACCCTCCATATGCTTTAAATTAGTAACTTTGCTATTTCTAGGTGTCAAAAGAGCAATTTGCCTCTCTGAAGCTTCTGAACATTTATGCATACAATAATATATATAACATTTAAATTATTTGTTCCAATTTGCTACACTGCAATGTAACAGTATACAAATGTAGCTACTCCAAGAGTATATTAAGGTATTTACTCAATATGAACAAAACATCACTGCCTCATTTACTAATTTTAATAAACTAGCATCAAAATAGTTAATAGTTTTTTCACTTACATATAAGAGTGTAAGAATCTGTCATTCCTAAAACACTACTTTTTTAAAAAGAACATTAATAAAGCATGCTAAAAACTGATCATACTTATCTGGTTGCTGATTGGTAATTTTGGACAAATTTAATTAAAACAGGGCTAAGTAGAGGGGATTTTGTTCATTTCCCAAAAATTCTGCCAACAAACACTGGGAAGCACAGATAGCCCTTCCCCACTCAAAGCCTGGTTAATAGGTATGAAAAGCTGGATTTTGATAAAGTCCTTTGAGCTCAATATTAAAGCTGTTTTCTCAGTGGATTGATTCTTGATAATTTGTTATGTCAGCAGCTTACATATCCAAACAGCTTTGGAAGAACACTAGGAAAGCTTCAAAGAGCCAGGCAGAGATTTTATGAGAATAACTTTGCACTTCAGCCTGTGCAGAAATCCAAACTGAATGCCTATGTTAACTTTTCACACTACATTGAAGGCAGCTTTTGTATAAAAAAGTTATTTTTCTTTTTTTAATTAAGTGTGAATCCTAATTGTTTTCTAAATCATGATCAGATTGATTTTTGGCATTTGTGTTTAGCTGTGCTCATTCTCCAGCAAACTCAGCTGCTGCAAAAACTTAAATACAGCCTCAACTATTCTCCTAGTGATTTTTCAAGAATAACTACAGCACTTCTAACAGACAAAACATAGTTGCCCATATATCTGGTCTGGCAGTGATTCATTGCTACAGACTTGTAAAGCAAAAACTTCTTCTTGTCAAGTAGAAGAATCCTATTGTTTGATGATAAATATTATTTCAATAATTTTTTTAGGATAGAGTTATATTTGTTAGTATGGAACACTAATCTATACAATGATCATTTGCTTTAACATTACACCAAGAAACACATGTAAAATATTTATCTGGCCAGTATCACACAGAAATCTGGCATACCAGAAACCCAATAATAGCTAGCAGAATCTATATATACTAGACCAGATATACACTGGACTAATTGTCAACTCCACTCCCAGTAACTGTCTCCTTCACTTTTGAGCGTTCATGGTTTTGCCCACTCATTCACCTTCCCCTCCAGGGCTCACGATAATAATTTGCACACTATCTTTTTTCCATCCGGGAGAAGAGATTAATAGGTACCCACAATCCTATTATTTTCCAACACACCCTTCTTTAGGACTGAATTTAGAACATGACGTAAATACAGGCTGATGTACTCCATCTCCACAGGGATAATTCCCTGATTTGGCCCAGGTTTTTAAAAGAAAAGACTCATTGCCTCTGGTGTTAAAACAGCAGCAAAGATACACGCAGATGAAAAGAGAGACACATTTAAATAAACATCATTTTGATAAAAAATTGGAAATCCTATATGCATTTTTGAGAAAGTCCATGAAAGCTACAAATTTTGGTGCCTCAGTATTAAAACAGTGGTTTGGAAGGTCTGAATCAAAAATTAAAGATTTCCTACAACGTGTTATTCATTCTTCATTCTGTGAAGCAATACTCTGCTTATTAGCATTATTCTTAAAAGATAAATTGAGAATGATTGTGTTGCAATTAATTTCCAAGTAGAATACTGAGAGATACATACTAAAATATAAGGATACATGTAGTAACAACAGCTAATTTCAAAATACAAGAACAGCATAAAAACCTCTTCTGGTAACACAGTAGAAAGTTCTGGACCACAGTGTGTTTTCAACGGCACCAAAAAAAAGGACATATAAAAGTGTTTGGAGTGGAGGTTTTTGTATTTTGGAATATTAAGGATTGCTATAACCACATTAACTGGCATTTACTCACTTTCAGAATAAAGATCATTAGTCTAGAAAACTAGAAGGTAAGTATCTACTTAGGTATGTACCACTGACTTAGACAGAGAAGACTTACTTTACTTGAATTGGGGACTAATATGAAAAACTGAAGTCTAATCACATTGGATTTAGCTTTTCTAGTTGTTTTCTTAAACAGTTCCTAGACTTTTAAACAAATGACAAGATCTTACTAGCTATTGTTCAGCTACATAACATGGAAAAAGAGAAGCCAGCTAGCTAATATTTCTTTCAGAGCAATTATGATATGCAAGTATATGGACCATAAACAGATTGATATGCAGGAAATTTTCATGGAAAAATGTGATTTTTAATTTCTGTACTTTATGTATTGATAACTTGACATTAGAGACTTGAGATTTTCCAGAGTAGATTCTGCTGATATACAATCATAAGAAATTTCTGACACTATTACTAGAGACTTAGAGTCGTTAGCTGCTACACTGCAAGCATGAAGCATTTAGAACTACTCAGGCTTTGGATTTCAGGACCATCAGGATCCTTTTGCTATATATTCTAAGGTCTGATTTTTCCAAGTAGTTCCCAGTAGTCTACTGTCTTTTCTTCCTTCTTCTTTTTTAAATTTTTAAACCACCAAGCCCTTGATTTCTTCTCTCACAATCCTAAGTGAACTTTTAAATTTTGCTCCATGATTCAGGCAGGGGGATTGGACTAAATGATCTTTCGAGGTCCCTTCCAATCCCCAACATTCTGTGATTCTGTGATTTCCACAAGGATAAGACAGCAAGCAAGCACACTTTCCTCCTCCTTGCTTTTGACACAAACTGATTTTCAAAGGACTAATCTGTATCTAAACCAAACTCAAGAGATTTTTCCTCCCATTTCCTTGAATGAATGACATACACAAAAAAACCCCAACCAATTGCCAGTCTGTAGGCAATTTTCCATTGTATACAAACTGTAATATATGCAGAACTTGTACATTTCTTCTACTCCTATGGTACATATTTTCCTCCAGCTATCCTAGTTATCTTCATATGAAAAGTTCAAAACCAAATACAACACACTACAGCCACTAATAAAGAATGACTTAATTCACATCACTATATAGAGTATGTTAATAAAAAAGCAAAAAGTAACACCTCTCAATCCTCCAAAGCACAGTCAGAAATGTCTACAGTCAAACTCTGTTCTTCATACATTTAAAAACATTAACAGTATTAAGTATTACACTGTAACATACACAACATTTCAGCTGACAGACACCCTTGGAACAATTACTAAGATAAATCTCCTGTTATGAAGCATGGGCACAGGACCAGAAAAAACTGCTTCGATGAACACACTAACTGGTTGCTAATAAGCATTTTAGGGAGGAATAAAGGGACAAAGGAAAGCTCTGCTGGAGGACAAATGGGAATTGACCTGAGGCAGGTCCAAAGCCAACACTAATACTAACCAGGAATAAAGATACACACTTTTCCTACTCAGCTGAATCAGCCCACCTCTTTATACCTATCCACCTGGTAGCCTTTTGATCTCAGTTCCCGCATTTACTTTCAGTCCTCTGCAACTCATCATCACCATATCTCACTCTGAAACAAAGCATCTCTGAACAGAACAGGAGGCATTTTGATTAATAGCTTCATATGGAAATATTAAGCAAGGTATTAAAAACAGATCAGGTAGCAGGAAATAGGAAATCAATTAGATTTCTCCACTAGAAATCAATTACATAGCATTTACTTCAAATAAAATCAGATTACAGTCTCAAGTGAATAAAAAGATTTCATACTTTCATTTATTTTTTATCATATTTATTTCACTGGTGCAAAAGCTATCCTGGGTTTTCTTAGCAGTTATGCAAATCTAACCTGTGATCCAAAACACAAGTTGGGTGTTGTTTTGTTTTTACTGACAGTAATATACAATTATGCAGCAGTAGATTTGTGCATGAGTTAGAGGCTTCCACAGCCTTATCAGTGCTCTGCCCTCTTATCAGGAGTAGAGCAAAAACATACTACTATCTCTAACACAAATATTATTTGGAGCACAGAGAAGGTGGGTCATTTTTAGTGAGCCGGTTTTCCTCATCACAACCAAGTAACAGATAATCAAGAGTTAATGAATGGTGAAGAACAAAGGCTTGCCTAATAACAAAGGTGATTCTTCATTACTTGGGAAAGCACAAGATTTTTCCTGCTCTTCTCTCAGCTTTCCCTGACCATCAATGAATAATGCCATTTAAGAATGAGTTATTGCATAGAAAAAAAAAAAAAAATAAATACAAGAACAAACAAGAAAGTGCAAGAAACGAGCAAAAGCCATGAGCTAGGATGGTATCTCAGTCTCTTTAGAAACACCTATATAGCAAGTCTGTATCAATAGCTGCTCATTATCCAACCTCAGTTAGATGACAACTGCCCCAAAGCTGATGGTAGCCCCTTGAGCAAGCAAGCAGTCTCACCCTGTTGTCAGTGCTTCTGAATTAGGAAGAAGGGAAACTCAAGAGCAAAGACCTACCAAGCAAAATGAGAATTCAGCAACTACCTGTTATTATCCTCTACTTATATAAACTTCTGATCTGCCCACACATCAAGCCAAGATACAAAGAGCCATTAGTGAACAAATCTCAAGTTCTCCTCCTGCCTAGGAAGCAGCTACTGTGTTTTAACACCACGATTATTTTTCTTGTAAAATGCTACATCACCGATTACTTTTCTTAGAATTGACATATTTTGATATATGTTTACATGAAATGCATCTCTAATACTTTACTTTTCTTCTTCCTAAAACTTTAGAATTATTAATTTAAGATAATCTTAGATCAAAATTTCAGGTCAGGGAGAAATGTCTATGGTTCAGTAACTAAAAAAGTAGATTAGAAACAGAAATCAAAAGGTTTAATTACACAAGTCCAACGATCTATGCCAGCAATGCCAACATTATCATTGACACAGAACATGCTTCATAAAATTACTAAGCTTAAATTTCATTACAGAATTATCATCTAATGACTGTTAGTCAATCCTTAAAGTCAAACAAAAAAATCCCTTTATTACCGTAGCCATGTAAAATTATCCCTGCTTCATTAACATATTTTCTGTAGGCTTTCTGCTTATTTGTCTAGAAATGGTTTCTAGCTGAATCATATTAAATAAAAAGCAAAGACAAATCTATTCTAGAGGAATGTTTTCCAAACTGGCAATACCCTGATACAACCACTGTATAAAAATATTTTACACCACAACTTCAAAGGTTTCCTGAATTTGTCCAAGGATCACATTTACAGATGTGCAGATGCGAAAAGAGAGCCTAAATCTGACGGTAGGAAATGCTACAGAGTGGGGTTCACTTTACTACTGCCCCTCTTTGGACTTTGGTGTTTACCTTATGCCCTGAAAGCATCTGTGTGAAACTGAATATTGCAAACTTAAGTTGCTTTCTAAACACAAGCTCTTATATCACCCTTTTGAGTAGAGATGGTTGGTTCAGTCTCTCTTAATTCTCATCTTGGATGTGCTCCAAACAACAGGTTAGTTGATAAAAGGTGGACACCACCATACTCATGTCTTTTTCTTTTTATAATCATGTTTTTGATTAAAGTAGCTATGACTGAGCTGTTACATGCTGAACTTCAAAATGGAAATATACTTTGACCGCACATCCTTGCCAGTCCCCTCAGGTGAACAGACAGACGGACATCTATGAAATCCAAGAGAGTTTAACTGCAATGCAAGTCACACAATTATCATAGTTGGAACCACTTCCAGTAGCAAAATTTCAGGTACTTAACCACCTTTATTTGTGAACATCTTGCTGGCTGCAGACTTCCAAACACTTGAGGATTCTCTGGATTGCTCTATTGAACCTGGGCTACTTTTCAAATCTGTCTTTAAAGAACTACTCAAAAAGAAAATATGATCTTCATATACAAGATAAACAACCTCAAGGCAAGCATGCAGGATTTCCTTACTTATAAGACTCTAAAGCAGATTACAAAAAAAAAAAACAAAACAAAAACAAAAAAGAAGTAACATAAGAAAAGGAATCTTAAAGTAGATTTAAAAAAAAAAGTTTGGTCATCT
>NW_010307514.1:2166-23367 GCF_000700745.2 Antrostomus carolinensis | reverse complement strand
ACTCTTTCAGAGCACTTTCACATGCAGGAATTGCTTACAAAAAATGAAGCCACCTATTCGAGATAAAGGCTGATACAAGACTTAACAGAACAAACTTTGTATGAATTAACAGCATTCTATCTGAATGAAAGAGCCTTTAAATTTACATTATTTAGCAGTTACATAACCTTTCAGCTGCCACTTCCAATTCCCATTTTCCCTGAACTAAGTTTTCTACAGGAGTATTCAAGAACGTTATAATCTTACCATCAGAAAGAATTACACAGCATTAGACAAAGCCGCAGAACACTTCCCAGTTCAATCTCTTTCACAAAAAAAGATGCTCTCCAAGAGCTTTGTTGTACAAAATAAGTAGACATTTTAGTATTTGGTTAGCACAACAAGCTGCTTGCAATTCAAACAAGATTAGCTTCAAAAATTATTGGAAAGATTGATGATAGAGATAATTTTCTAAATATAGGGTAAATTGATGTTTCCATTAACCTCCCAAAAAGATAAAAGAATGGGAGCACTATCACTAGCAAACTGAAGTGACATATAACCTTTCTTGCTAATGTCAAAGACCTCAAAAAATGAGAGAACGTTTATGCAACGGCAAAAAGCTGTTCTTAAAAATGGTTTACTACTGATTTAGTGACACCGTACAACATGCATCTCTATAGTCTGTTACAAAAGAGTCATGAAATAAATTCACATTAAATCCTGTATAAGTTTCTTACTCAAAACATCCACAATATGTATCAAACAGCTTTATCCTCTTCCTGAGCAAAGAATTAAATGACACACATTTCTAATTTGAGACCTACTTCACCTAATATTTTTATTAAAGGGGGAAAACTAAAAGGCCACAGTGGTTTGTTAAGGCTATCCATAAAGCATATGGAGTACAACTATTTTTAAAGAGACATTAATCTTCATCCAATTTCTGTAGTATTCTAGAAATGGTATTTTTGACTGAAGTAGACAAAAGTTCTACATACCTCAAAGCCAAGTCTATCTTTCTCTTTCCAAAAACAGAAATGCGTAACCTTCTTATCCCAAAATTCATCTGGCTTTACTACACAAACAAGTGACACCTCAGCTGGAACAACATTCTGTAAAACAAATGAAAAAAATAAGTAAAGCATTCAATAATAAGCCTTCATGTACCACAGAACTGAATCCCACTTACACATCACCATCTGTTCAAGAACTTAAAACTTATAGACAGAAATTAAACTGTCTATAATAAAGTCCACTGCATCTACATCACATGGTGGGTCCACCCTGCTCTGTAGTAGATTGAACCAAACTTCATAGCAAAATTGTGTCAGAACTGAAAAGAAAATTAACCTCTTTAATCTTAGTTCTGAGGTCTAACTATTACTCCATGCTACATCAGTATGGAAAAATATGAAATATTGGCTAGACTTAAATTTTATATATGTAATTTCATTTTAAAAAAAAATGTTAAGGACAACAAAGCTTTTACCAGTGTCATCTGCTATGCAGAATGATAATCAAAGTTAGAAAATAAGTAATCAAAGTTAGAAAATAATTTATATTTTGTTATTAAATCACATAAAGATTATATCCTATACTTCTCTAGCACATACTGCTTAAGACTAGAATGAAAAGGGTTAATATTAACATTTCAGCATATTAATTCATAAAAATATTATCACAAAAACATTCCTCAGCCTAAAACAGTAATTTAATCCATCCAAATTTGATTTTGTTGTCACACTAAATGCAAGACTCTTGATTACTCCCAAGTCATCAGCTATAGCAACAAGCAACAGTTAGATAATCACAGTACTGACACAAAGATGACACAGTGCACGAGATTTCTCTTCAAATACCCCATTTTATTTATAAAAACATAATTCTAAAAAAGCTATATACATCCTACTGAAAGCATAGCACTGAAAAAAAAATATTCCATTCTTGCATCATTTTAATGAATATACAAACTATTTAAAAGTAGACAATATTTTTAACACTGAAGTGTCCCTCTGATGACCAGACAGCACCCTTGAGAACTACATGTGTCCAAGCAGAGTGAAATCTTAAGTGTCACAACTGCATGTCAGCTGAAGTGAAAGCTCAGTTAATATAATAATCAGAACATAATGGATCCAATTACTGTATCTATTAATAGAAATGTCATCTTAGTCAAGAATAGATGAAAGACACCTTGAAACAGACTAAAAATACCAGGAGCAACAATGAGTCAGCAGGACAACAAATCAAATTATTCATATTTGACACACTTTCTGAGGCTTCATCTAAATCTGAGAGGAAAACTGCTCTCACAAAGAGAAGTCATCTGTGCAGTAAGAAAGGCAGTAGTCCAAGTTCTCTAATCTATTCAGAGTGCTGTAGCTTGCATTTTCTTTGACCATTAAGACCAGAAAATAACCTACAGTTTAGCAGAAATAAAACTTTATTGTAACCCCACAGTTCTGAAAAGTTAAAATAATAAATTGTTACAGATTTCTTTAATTGGGAATTGGCACTTTTTTTTCTTCTCCTACTTCATATGGCATCCAGAATATAATTTGTGCTTGGGACTATTATACACAACAAAATCTACTATAGTCAATTCCAGTGGAAACCAAGTAGTACAGCATATTGTATCAGAACCTGCTCCGCTGAGCTATCAGTCTGAACTGTTCACCTGCAGACATTCCTACTACTCATAGCTGTCAATGCCAAGAGCATGGTTCTGTATTTTTTTTAACTAAAACTCTGTTTCAGAAAAATGTCCACAATTGTGTGTTCTCAGCATGTAATGCAATTGTCCCTCACTTGAATGAAGTGCATTCAGATTGTTTCTTCCTGCGCAGAACCACTTTTTGTGATTTTTAAAAAAGCCATAAATTGTCTATTTCTCAATAATGAAATTACTGCCTCTGCAATAACACAGCTATTGGGTTGGCAAATATAAAATTAATCAGTTAACTAAGAACGTAGAAAAGTTCATTTACCTGTAGCATTAACACAACAGTCTTTACCACGTTCCATTGAGATTTTCTGCCATCCACTATCACAGTAAATCCTCGAGCTTTACATTTCTCACTAAAAGAAGAAAAAAACGTAGGGAAAAATAAAATTCATGAACAAGTGTTATATCACAATGACTATGGATTTCAACTCTACTGAAAAACAACTACACAGTTAGGCTTTTTTTTTTTTTACTTGAAAAAAAAATACTGCCTTAAAAACCTTAAATTTACTCAGTTAGAAATAACTTCAAATTCTAATGCCTAAGATTATTAACAGATATTCCAAATTAGATTTTCTTAGTAGCACTGAAGTGTATTTCATAATACAAGCATTTATTTAAACTTCAGCAACTCTGAAAAGCTTTCATAACCATAAACTTAACAAAATCCTCAGAAAAAAGAGGTCAATTTACAGTTTCGTAAGGAAGACAAAAGAATATCAGTTTTCACAAGGTTACTTGTGAATTGGCACAGATTTGAGGATACAGCTACATATCACTTGATGCAAGCAGGAAACTATCTTAACATGCTTAAATTTATTTCCTGAACAAATGGACTAGAAATTGCAGGGCATAAAAAGCCTCTACAAGGACAGAGGCTTTGCATATGGATTTACAAGAAAGAGGATCTTAAACGGACATCTCTTTTTCTTCTAATAAGGTTTGAGTCTGTGTATACTACAAAAAAACTGCTGCAAACCGTTCGCTGCAAAGCCAAAAATTCAAAGGTACTTCTGCTCAAGTACCAAATGAGAGAAAATAGTCAAAACTTTCATCACTCTCTGCATTCCCACAAAGACCTCTCCAGCTCATTTCTAACTGAAGCTGGCAACAAGATGCTGACAGGAACAGCTGGGCAGTTTTCAATAGTGGCAGCAACCTCTGGATGTCAACAACAGCTGAGAAGCATTACCTTCTCACAACCAGCATAGCAGCAGCCAGAAGAGGACATGGAAGTGATCCCATAACTTTAGCATTAGTTACCACATTAGATATCATCTTTCAGATTGAAATTTTTGTGCACAGTAAAGTAACTAAATAACATTACATTTATGTGATGTAGAAAAGCATTACACAATCTTCAGTGCCCAAATCTGCAATTACAAAACAAAGCCATTTCTGTGATCTCCTCAGCTTACAAAAAACAAAGCAACTTGCGTGTAACAGTACAAATTATATTTCGCACTAAGAAATGTAACTGTTAATTATTTAATGTTTAAGCTGAGCTTCAGCAGGTATGTGTGAAAGGTAAATCATCTTGGAATTTGAAAAAAGGGAAAAAGCCACTTTACTAGTCTATTTAGGAAAAAGTAATTATGAAGTTGACTGCCAATCCACACATACTTTTAGTTTTAAACAACCTCTAAGATCATGCATATGGTTTTTCTGGAAGCAGTCTGAAAATTCAAGGCTTTGCATGTTCAATGTTTAATCAGAATGAACTTGAAAGGCACACTATCACTACTTTTAAGAACAAGATGAATAGTGTCACTATAGCATCTTGAAACATGGCTTCATTAAGCTCACTGAAACCTAGTAGTATCAGCACCTGTTCTTCTCTAGTACTAGAGCTATTAAAAAACCCAATAAACAAACAAACCCCCCCCCCCCCCAAAAAAACAAACAGGAAAAAACCCCACACTCAAATAAACAATCAAATTCAAAAGTAAGCTATCACTTTTGAAAAGTTCAGCCAACACTCAAACATAAACCTTTGTATGAAAGTTAAAAATAAAAAATAAAAATAAAATTGGTGATATAAGCCACATACAGACAATACAAGGGAAACACAGACTTCAGCATGCACAGGCAATAGCATATCATTGCCATTTTTAATTTTCGTGGATTCTGAAGTTGCCTTCAAATCATCAAATAGCATCAAAGGCATAACAGTAGACTTAAACACTAGGCATAAGTTCTCTGAATTTTGAGGAAAGCATTATGCACTCCAAAGAAATTTTACCCAAGACACTATAAACAGTTCTGCCTCACAAATTTCAGACACAGCTATCCATCAACACTATAATATATATTTCAAAACAGTTATAGTTACAACATATAGCATGTGGAATTGAATTAAAAGTTAAACATATTAGGTTACTTTACACATAGAATTTGGAGAGAAAAAGTAACATTAATGTTTCTTGGACAGCTATCTGGGTTTGGGACAACATATCCCCCGAGTCTCTCCTTTTTTCAAACACTGTTCAGCAAGTCTTTCCAGAACAAAAAAGGCAAGTTCTTAGGCCAAAAAGTTTGCATTTCCCACTGAAAAAAACCCCATGCAAACAAAAAATGACAATGATTTTTCCATATTGTCTCCAAAAAAGAGAGGTCATTTTTTCCACAACTGACAAACAGAACATTAGATGTGGGACCACTGAACTTTGCTTTCAAACAGATTTCCCAGTTTGTACAAAGTACAAAGAGTACTTTGGTTGAATTTTCAGACGGTTATTTTTACACTATTATATGTAAAAACATACATCAGGATGAGACTGGAATAATTAATGCTCGCTAGAACAACAATGCCTGCATCTGTTCCAAAAATACTGCCAAGTCCTTAAGTCAATAAGATGACTTGTGTGGATGACCATTTGGGATTTTTATCACTTTACAAAAGACAATAAGCTGTTTGAAAAACCCTAAAACTTCCATGATTAAAATGTTGTGTAACATACCCATGTACCTATTGATGTTTTACTTGTAAGCAACCTGAATTTATTCTTTGCTTCCCCCTCCCCAACCAGAATTTTTTTAAACACTTTTAACTAAAAAAAAAAAAAATAAAATAAAAATTGTGTTTTAAAAAACATTTATACTTTGCTTAATTACAATAAGCAAAGTACACAAAACAGTCTTTAGTTATGCCATTGTTTCTCTGTTTCCAAAAGAGGAACTTAAAGGGATACAAAAGCAAGCATTTATCTGAGCATTTAAATCAACAGGAAAAGAGAACAAAACAAAGCTATGAAAAACATTGATCCCTGGATCTTAAGAAAAAAAATGCAGTTAACTAAGCTAGGACCAAGCATTGCCACTATGAGCTTGCATGGTTACATGTGCAGAACTTAATCAACAATGACTTTACAGCAAGGTGTGGATGACAGATACTCAAGTAGTCATTCAGCACATTTAAGCAGTATCTTAACTTTAAACATTTGAGTTGCTCACTAACTTCAGTAAGACTTCATATATTTTTAGACTCAGTGCAAACTCAAGCACAAGTGACAAAGATTAGACCCATAGCAAACAAAGAAAGAGGATGAAGCTTTTTTACTTTGGGCAAGGCTACCTTTGCAAGCTTAGGAGTTTCATTAGAATGGCTCATTAATTTACATAGCAATTTAAGTGCACTGTCATTAAAAATAAATTAACAATGATATCCCAAGAAAGGAGTCAGGAAATACAGAAGGCAAGAAAACCCAAAGCCAGATATACAGATTAAAAGGACATATGCAAGCCTTAGTAGATATCCCTTAGTGTATTGGGATGTATTTTTCTAATTCACTTAGACAGTATCACATTTTAAATACACATTTATGTAAAATTTATTTGGTATTGAAAGGCAAATAAAAATGAAAACTAATAAAAAGATCCCTTCCACCACTGGAAAAGAAGGCAGGCCTGAACACAATGCCTTTGAAATCACCTTGGGATACTTAGAAGGTAGTCTAGTGTGACACTCAGCTCATCCATACTCGTCTGTTCAAGGCATAATGGAATTGTCAGAATTAGGCCACTTCTTCTGTCCTTCCCTCCTATTTCAGGGAAGAAAAGTCATTAGAAAGGTATTGTGATGGCTTTAAGGTAAAATAAATATTTTGTAGTTACATAGTCTCAAAACACATCATGAAAGTAATCTTTAAAGTTGCTGTGAACATCACAACTGACATTTCACCTCTCAGTTGTTACAATTCATCCACCACAATGATATTTGAGGCACCACCAAGGCTTCAAAGGATACAACACATCTGTAGCTGTTGTGTTCTTTCATCTAGTACTTTCAACATAAACAAGTTTTCCAGAAGCAATATTTTTTTGCATATCTAGACTACATTTTTTAAAAGTATCTCCTAGACCTTCTACACTACCAGCCTGTCAGAAACCTAGTAAACTTCCAAGGTGAGCATGTACCCAGCAGCTCCCACTGGAACACAACAACTGCTAGAAACATTGACTACACAAAGGAGGATCTTGTACAACATGGGCTGCCCACGGCACATACTCTAAATTGGCAGTTCATTCATCAAACACATAAGGTTTCCAGACCTATTTACAAACACGTAACACTACCCTCACAATTAAGATAAATATTTCCAACTATTTCCTTTAATCTTCATACGCATTTTCAAACCCTTCTGGTAAAAGTTATACAACAATATCAGCAACAAAAATACTGAAAGAGCTGGCCTCATATTTTTATGTCCATTATGAGATGCAGTAAGATCAAGTTTTAGGTGATGTTGATGTGCTGCACTTAAGTAGATATTTGAGTTGGTTTTGACTACATGGACTCTCAAGAAAGTCTCTGGAAAACCATAGGGTTTTGTGGGTTTTGGTTTTTTTGGGTTTTTTTTTGGTTTTTTTTTTTTTTTTTTTAAAAAAAAACCAAACCAAAACACAAAACAACAAAAAAGGCATCTTTAAAGAAAGCTGAAATTTTTTATTCTGGTCTTTCTTCTAAAAGATTGACTTTTGAGTTACACAGTAATTACTGGTATGAACCAGTAATCAAAATGGATTTGGACTAGGTTCTTACTCATAGCTTAAGCTGGAACTGAAGCCAAATCCAGTGAATACAAGATCACATGTAGAATAAATAATGTCACAGTTCTCTGAAAGGGTCAGTCAGCAACCACTGTAGAGTGAAGGAAATCAGGTGTGCAGCCCATTCTTCTGTTATCACATCTCCAAGTACAAGGGCATCACTGGTGATCTTTTGAAGGCAGAAGGTCTTGAGACACAAACATTGCACCTGCATGGCTGTTAACTCATCAAAGGATTAAGCAAAAGGGGCAACGGTAGCTGTGATGCAGTTACTTAATGTTGGCAGAACTGAAGTTCTATCTAATCAGTAAAAACAATTTTTTACACAACAGTAACAACTGTGCAGAAATAAGAAAGTGCACGAGCACAGCACAGTAACACTTGCAGATGCATACACATACATTGACATAATTTGGTAAGAATTTGCCCATCCATTAGAGATGCAGGCAAGATAATGAAAAAAACACTGTTTGTTTACACAACATATGTTGGCATCTTAATTGCAATAGGCTCTTTCCTTGTTTCCAAAGCTGTGCAAACTCACAAAACAGTATTAAAGATCAACCAATACACACGTGTTTTCCACATCGTCCTAAAGGACATACTGCTTTAAGTGATCCATTGCAATAGTTGTGATCCCCTTTTTCAAGGGAAAACTGTTGCTGGAAAACAGCAATATATGTTTTAATAACTATTTAATTCTATTTAGAAATATAGTGGTGCTTTATGAGAAATGACAAATGGATAGATCCTTTCCACAGGAACTAAGAGGGAGTCACAGCTTAAAGCAACAGTTATTTAAAGATTGTCCATCCTTCTTGTTTCTGAATGGCATAAAGCCTGAAAATTGGAGTGGGGAAGTGGGAGAAAAAGAAAGGAAAAATAACTCAATATTTTAAAAACTGGACATTTGTTCTCATCTGTACGCTTGGAGTGAAAAAAAACAAATTTCTCTCCACTTGCTACACTGCTTAGTGAGCCCACATTAAATCCAATAAAGAGGAAAATAGTAAGTTTGTGGATGTAAAATAATACTTCAGAAGCCATACTGATTCAATGGTAGCTTGTTAGCTACCATCTCTCAACAAGAATTAAACATTAAAATTAATAAATAATCTTTTCCTTCAGTGTCCAGGCATCATTTGGTCTTTCCTTATCCATAAGGAAATCCTGAAAGAAGGGACGGTAGCAGTCTTTAGCAATATAGAAAATAAATTCATTGAAACTAAAATTTGCAACAAATGGGTTGCACATTGTTAAGTAGAGGAACTATGAAAAATTAGTGGAACAGAGAAGCAAGAACACACTGTCACAAGTATCAAAAATTAAACACACAGACTGGACAGAATTTGGTGATTAAGCTGAGCGAGCCTGTGATAGGAAAAGTAAGAACACAAGACGTTATGAAGGTATTTCTACAGGGAACAGTAGAAGGGTCACCTTGAACCAACTTCCAGGGTCCAAAACTCCATGAACCATGGCAGCAGCTCAGGACAATTTTATAACAAGTCAGTCTTACCATAGATGATTCATAACTGGAAGGGATCTGTTCTGTTCAAAGTTACTCTGGATTCATGAGACAGGGAAACATCATCCCCCACAAAAGTAGTTAAGTATTAATAGTAGTTCATGTTTTGTTTACACAGACTTTAAATACTCTGGTGTTGAAGAAGGTCTAACTAATGAAAATTTAGAATTGACACTTGAAGCCCACTCGTGCAAGATACTAGATACATAGAAATTCTTGCTTTTATACTTGGGTTTAAACAGCATTTGCTGAACTGACTGAAAAAAAAAAAAACCCAACCCAAAAAAACAATACAAACTAAACCCAAAAACTATGATCTCTTGACATCCCACAAAAAGATCGCAATAATTATCTGAATTATTCAGTTTCATGACAAGTCATCTTGTGTAACAATTCACATGTTTTCCCCCCAGCTTGTAAACACTACCAGAAAAAAGTTTGAACATCTGTATTCTGCCTGCACTGTAATTTTTTGGGCAGCTTTCTTACACTGAAGTTTATACAGATAAGGTAAATATTCTGTCAAACTGCCATACCAAAAAAGAGAACAAGGTAGGAGTTATCACTGATTATTTTCCTCTGTGAAAAATGATGGTTTGTCATTTATGCAAAAGATAACTGGTATATCTTTATCCATATAAGAATCATTTTAACTAAAAAATGTATTTTTAAAGAAAATACTGAAAAAAATTAAAGGGGCTTTAAAGGAATATTACCTAAATTTACCAGTTAAGAAGTGATGGCTATCATAGATGTTAGTCTAACATTTTCCAGTGCTAACACACTAAATAAGAAATACTTAATTAAACAGTAAAACAAGTTATTCTTTCATCTTGGTTTTATTATTTGTAACTCCTTTCTAACAATTAAAGACTGTATAAATATTTACCATCACCCTCAGAATACAACGTTTAGTGAGATAAACATAATGACACTGATTTTGGGCATGGCAAATATCATCTCCTTGTCTTACAAGGAAGCACTACACTCATACTATCTAACTCTTTAGTCTTAGAATCAAACTTGAAAAATAAAATCAGTGGAAATTAACTTGATGGATGTTGTAATTCAGAAAAAGTGGTATCATTTATAAACTGAAACACATTTAAGTTAAGGAAAGGATCTTAAGAGCATCAAAAAAATAAGACATTTTTAATTCATTTTGCACCAAAGGGGTTGTTCAGTTTTGGGGTTTTTTTTGCTGAGACAGTAGCCTGCCTTTTTTCCCCCCTGCTCTTTATAATGACCTACCCAACATGGAAGCTACAGAGCCACAGATTCCAAACCCAAGGAGACATTGTTCCATTAGAAACCACTCTGTTTTGCTTCCAGAAAGAGAAGACAAGGACAACACTATTTGAATCAATTTAACTCAAAAATTACAATAGACTTCAACATATAAACACTGGGAATGTTTTCCTAAATTATTATTTTTCTAAAGATTTGTTTGTAATCATTAAGATGTTTTTATTTATGAAACGATATGGAATATAATTGCTTTATAGAGACATGATGAAGCGATTTCTTTGTCAGGTACCTTTATTTACACTGAAGAACACTTAAAAGAACTACTGCATAAATCTTTACCGTTCGTTCAATTAAAGCATCCATTAATACTACGCAATTCCAAAAAGGTCAAACCTACTTAGAAACATGTAAGTTCATGAAGGTTCCTAGAAGTTAAACTGCCACTCAATAAATTACTTCCCACTAAGAACATCTATATTTCTACATGGATCGGGCAGCTTTAATAGCAAATTGAAAATGCACTCTAGTTAATGACAACTTCTCCTTGCCCTATAATGCTGAACAACCAACTATGCATCTGCTATTACTACAGAAGAAACTGACCACTGTCCCAGGCTTTAACGTAAATTGAGATTTGGGGGTTGGTTTGTTTTTAAACAGGAATTGTTTGATTTGCAATTGCTGGGGACAGTGAGCAAATTCAACACAAAAATTCTATTAACAAAAGGAACAGGTTTCATTTCTCAAGTCACTGGAGCAGGCTAAACTAGACTAGCTAAAATGAAATAAACCAGAAGAATATTTATTTATGGCAACACTTGTCAATTTGTGAAGTTGAGAAGTGTTCTGCAAGTTAATCTACCTACCCTAAAGTAGCCAAACATGAAGAACTAACACAGATAACTAAAACAGCAGTGAAATCAGCAAGAGAATGTCATTCATCATTTTAAGTATTCCCCTTTGTTTTTCTCTGTCATGGGAAAGAGAGAAAGCTACCTTCAACACAAGAATCAAGAAGTTTTAATAAATACAACAGCAATTCCACCCTTGCGTGAATTACTACTCAGCAATAATCAAAATGTTGTCATGATTCTTGTGAATTCTTGATGCTAATCCTGCTTCCATCCATTTCTATGTTGGAGAAAAGACAGGGGTGAAAAGGAAGGAAAAGTTTTCTAAAGAAAATTCTGAAAATATTCAATCTTTATTTCTAAAACCACATCAATAAAACAGAGGATTATTCTTGGATATCTACTAAATCACCATTCTTCTATATATGGATGGAAACCTCAGGACATCAATTATGGGTTGAGTTACAGGCTAAAGTGAAAACAAGCGCTAAATGCCAACAGCAACAGCTTGGCTACTAGATTAAAAGTTTCAGAGATCCTTCTGAATATGACAAAGCACTAACCAATATTATATTTCTATTAAATACATCCAGCAAATACAAGTAACCAACTTAAAAATCACATTCAAATTATGCAAGGAAGAACCAATTGAGGAAAACAAACTGTACCTGAAAGAAAAGCCAATTTTTTCTTCAGAATGGGTAATATTACTGAAGCTTCCATTCTACTTCAGATAATTTTCACAGCTCTGAAACACAAGAAGTTAAAGTTGTCAAGCATGGGAAATCAATTACAATGTCCACAATTGCAAATTCACTGGCCCAAACACTTTTGTCCTCTTCCGAAGGACAAACAGAACACTGTAATCAAAACCCAAAGTACTGTAAGAACTGAAGAAAAAACACATAATCATATGCATTTTTCCATGTAAATCTTTAATTAAAGATTTCTTCCTCCTCACCATAAAAACAAACAAAAAACAGGAAGTAAAACAACAAAAAAAAATCAAAGCAGATCTCAACCAAGGACACAAAGAGAATTTATATAAAAGTCCTATTTCCCAACCCCATTAAACAATTAATTTACAAGTAGATCATGTTTGTTTTGTCATTCAGATGTAAATTAAGTGTAAATAAAAATACACTTTTGCATAGTCTGTCTCATATAACCAGGAATATAATAATTAAGTACATTATGCTGCATTTATGTCAGGACACTGCCATTAGTAAGTCTTCAATTGAAAAAAATCATCCAACAGCCAGAATAAGCACGTCTAACCTACAGCTGGAAATGCTTCTGCTCCTTTTGTCTCCAAATGCCTTCTCACCCTCATCCCATTTTTACTGCATTATGAACTGCAGTTCATTGCAATTAAGCTTCTGTGTTTCATTGACAACCAACAAGATGCTTGAACTGCAACCTCCTCTTCCAGTCTACACAAAGTAGCAACTGGCATCTGATGTAAGATTTTGAGTTCATACTTGCACAGATCAATCCATATAATAAAAAACCCTCTAATTCTGCACAGAAATACATAATTCAAAATATGTACTAGTACACAGTCAAAATAAAAAATAGGTAATTTTTTTTTTTTTCTTTAATTCCAGGCACAGGGTTTCAGACTGCAACCTGGAGTTTTCTGTCTGGATACGTCAGGATTTGTGCATACAAATAGAACTTTTCTTTCTTGAGGATGGGGAAGTTAACTGAATCAAAACTATAAATTATGTAGGAGAAAAGAAAAAACCCAAAGAACTCCAAATAGAAAGCCTGAAGTAAAACAGAACAGTTATTCCTTTTCTTGTTAAAACAACAAGCTTCATTACAAACAAAAAAAGCAGAATTGTTATTTTTATTATGAAACAGAAATAACATTTCAAAAACTTTTTATTGTCCCTCCCTGTTCCAATATGTAATGCTTCACAATGTTCACTCCCACCCCTTATCCCAAAATCTCCATAGTTAAGTGGGTTTTGTCAATGATATAAAATACACATTCCCCATATTACAGAAACAAACAAATTTCAGTTCTTTCAGGAAACAGTCCCAAGACAGCTTGCACTTAAAGCAATCACTCAAATAAGCATCCTACTAAAGCTTTCTCTACACTTCAGATAAAAATTTGTAGGTTATTTGTTGCATAAAACACAAACTCAGAATGACTCAGGCAGTCATTTTTGTCCCTCAAACATCATGTTCAAACCACCCTGTGTAAGCTATTTAGCTTTGGCTGTATTATTTTTTCTTAAGATGTGGAAAATGTAGCTGCTAATTATTTTTTCCTCTCCTCCCCAAGTTATATTTCAAAATTATTACAAATGGGTCTTCATTATAATCAGTGAAGAAAGCCCAAACCCACACTTCATTATCTTCATACTTTCACATGTGAACAAAAGTTTGCATCAACTTTTTGACTCTAGGGAGCATGTTTCTTTGCTGTGGTGAAAAGACCAATTTATTTAATAAGAAAGCCACTGCCTGGCTTTCTGCCACAGTAGTGGCACTGTCCATGAATCAAAATAGTTCTTTTGTTCAGTATTTCCTGGAACCAAAGGAAGCATTCTGTTCATTCAGAGTGGCGGGAGGTGAGTCAGAACAATTGCCAATAATTTCAAACACCTAGCCTTTGTTCCAGAAACTCCTGAAGTTTTCAATTACCTCTCTTCTGTGAAAGCTTTGATGTGCTCCATCTAGAAGAAAACTCTCACCAGAGCAGGCTATCAGAACATACTAGAAAAAAAATCTTCAAGTTTAAAAATAAGGTTTAACATCCTTCTCTAACACTCCAGAGAAACTCGGGATGAATTAACTAAAATGTCTTTTTTTACTGTTGTAAAGTGAAACAATTTCAAGAGAACTGCTGTCTGCTTTCCACTGGGAGTTGTCAAAGGTGTTTTAAAAAGGTATACTGCTAAAAAGCAGATAAGTATATTTAGACCTACAAATAAAGTGTAAAATCTTGTTTGGAAGAAAACAAAATTACAGGTTCTTAAACTGGCCACCAAGCTCTCAAATTAGAATGAGGAAAGAATGATGTGTTGCTCAATGTCATACCACTGTTTAGCTGAAAGAAACAGATCCAGTGTCTATTAATCAATAAAAAAGGCATCTGGACTCATTAAATAGAAAAAAGCTACAGAAGAAAAATAAGAGCACTGAAGAGAACAGATTTCATCAAGGAAAGTAAAATACTTTAAGAAGCTGCATTTTATCATTTCCAAAACAAAAGACATAACTTTTATATGCTCAAATTTTACAGATATGAAACAAGTTAAAGATTAAATCTGTTTGCTGAATTTCAGAAACAATCTAGTGTGCCGCATGACCACCTGCACTCTACTTTGCAAATTAAAATACCATATACCAAATTGTAAAACTTGTATATACAGGAAACATGCTAAATAAAAGAACTACATTGAAGAACCTCACTGAACTTCTTTAGAATTACCTGGGCTTTCAGGATTTTAAATCAATACATCAATGCTAATCTCAAACAGTGCATTCATTCTTTTGAATATTTCCACAGAAAAGTGGCAAGACTAAACCCACATAATATCTGTATTTAAAACCTAAATATCTGAAAAGTGTTCCAGTGAAATACAAAAATCTTCCAACCCTGCCACCAGGCAGGAACTAATACTACTTGTGGAGAAAATTCTCTTAAATACAAACTTAAATGAAATAGGTATGCATTAGGGGGAGGATGTGAGGTTAGGGAGAGAGTAAACAAATAGAAAAAAATTTACAGAACAGATAAAAATGCAAACAATTTTTCAGGCTGCACTCCAATGTAAAATCAAATCATTACTTGGTATGCTGCATCCCCCATCATATCTAAGGCTCTGGAAAGAGTTTATTACATCATTTCACCCAACAGTTTAAAATTCTAGAAATCCTTTAGAAAAAACCCAAATCAAAACAAAACAAAACAAACAAACCCACAAAACCCACACACAATATAAACTATGTGTAATTCTGCATTAAAGTGTATAATTTCTGATGAATGAATAATATCACTTGCATTTTCTGCTACACATCTTCAGTCTAATCCAATAAAAAAAAAGGAAGAAACAATGTCCTGACACTGTTTAAAACCATTTTAAAAGTCTATTAAAGAGAGAGGACAGAGCGAGAAGTTGACAGACTCGCAATAACGAGATGACTAAGTAAGATGCCCTGAAGATGTTAGAGAGAAGCTGCTCTGCAATTAACAGGTGTTTTCTTTCTAAGCAACTCAGTGCAAAGCACTGGTCAAAAACATTAACAAATAAAACTAATTCAGGCTCAATAAAAATTAATATCAACATGTTTACCCAAATTTGTTACATCTGAAACAATTAATATTCTCAGCACATGGTGCAAGGTCTTTAAATGGATTAGCCTGTTCATGAACATCTATTTAGGTTTAAAAGAATTAGTACTTTCTTCACTCCCTCATCATGCATCGAGCAAGAAAGTAGAGCTGGTCTGTTAAACACAGGACTAAATGTCAGGGGACAAAAAATCTGGTTTCTATTCCTTGTTCTCCTATGAAATATACATATGGCTTTCAGCAAGTCATTTATCCCTTTTAGTCTTCATTCAGTTCCTTCATCTGTAAAATGGAGATGTTACATATTAATTCCCTTTTTACAAGAGTATTGTGATGTTTAATTCATTAATGTTTTTGAAGACTTGAGAGATTAGAAGGAACTCCATAAATCTGCCTATAAATAACCAAGAAGCAGATGGGCAGCTACATTCAAAAGTATAGCAGCTTGCAAGTCCAGGCACAAACAATAGCACAAATAACAACAGGCATTCTGAAGTAATGGGGGGGAGAGGAGTGGGAAGAAAAAAAAAAAAAAAAAAAAAAATAAAAGCCTCAATCATATAGGATGAATTTTTTTTTTCTTTTAAAAATCAACTTCTGAATTGCAGACCTTCAAAATCAACAGCTTCATTCCCTGAAGCCAGTATGCAAGTTTTTTTCAGACACTAACTTGCTAACTTCAACCCAAAGTATTACCCCACCCTTTCCCTGGATCAGCTTAAAAAAAAAAAAAGTTCATCTGTCCCAGACAGAAATAAAATCCACGTGCAAAAGACAGAGAAAGCTGAATATCACAATTATCTATGTAGATTACTAACACCTTCCTTTAAAGCTACATTAAAGCTGTGGGAGAGATGACATTCTACGTGGCACAAAGAAAGAACCCAAACAAAGGTGTCTCCAGGGTTGATACCCCAGCATAAACCTGTCCAAAAAACAGAAAAAGGCTGTGAGCACTCATTCATTAACACTGCCTTCAGCATTGAAGAGCACATGGAACTGGATTACTCAGCTGGACAGTTTCAAAATAACAATAAAACCTGACAGATTAATATCAGCTTAGATACTCAAATGCAGTGTTTGGTTTTTTACTCTTTCACATATTATGAGCAGCACTAATAAATTTTTAATATTAGAGGCGTTTAAGACCTCAAGAAAAAATGTAACTCCACATAGTTAGGGAAGATAAAAATCAAGGTTTTTGCTTTCAACCATTTAGTTTAGTTATTATTATTTTCTTTCTGACTATCTGTAAAAACTATCCATAAAAAGAGCATACTGAAGTTTTATATTGTGCCTGATTTTCAAGTTGTACACAAAGGAAATATTCCTGATCTTCCATAACCTATTAATTCACTCTAAAGGAGTATGAAAATAAAAACCATATACTCAGTAGATCTTATCAGTATGCAAGATGGTTTAATTTCAAAGCAAAATGCAACCATACAATGTCAGTTTCATTACACATACACAGTAAGTATTCTTAACTCAGCAACTTGTGATAGCAGATGAATAGACAGATTGAAAATTTGCTTTACTTTTGGTTAAACCTAGGGTTAACAGTTTGCTAGGCCATGATCCAAAAAGCACATTCTCACAGCCACACCAAATTTAAGCTTGGAAAACCCATTTCTTCTGCTCCATTTTCACCTGGAGATTCCAGGCTTACCTTGTACACTTTGTCTTCTAACTATAGCTAGTAATAGAATCTATAAAAGCTGTCTGTTAACTACTTCCTCTATTTAACCCATCTTTATATTTGTTTCCCATCCTTTTTCCTCCCCTCAGCATTTTGAGAGAGGTAAAGTAAAAGACAAGTAGCAAAATAAATGAGTAACAATATAATGAGTAGTGAACCAGCAAATGGAGAACAAGTGAATAAGAGAGGTTATGCCATCTGAGATGAAAAAGACATTGTACTCTTAACTTTAATCTCAGTCAACTATTCATTTCACATAATGGTAGAGCTTTTCCTCAGACTTAGCGCAAATGTCCGAGGGAAAGAAAAGAAGGAAGAATACCATGCACAGAAACAATATAACCAAGGATGCACAATAACATCTGCATGTACAGCTGTGAAACACAATACCAACACCTCAGTCTTTTCATACAAGAATGGCAAGCACAGGATACTGTGTAGCAATTAGCACTCTCTCAAATAATAGCACTTCTTTGGATTCAAAGGCCACATCCACAGACAACTGTCTTGCTCCAACCCAAAGGAACACATGCAGAAGTTCCTGCATATGTCGCAATGATGCTACAACAAACTACATACAAAATGATAGCCTGCTAGAGTTTTTCTACCCTTTCCAGCCTCAGGCCAAGCCAAACACATATGGTACATGCTAAATTACAGGAGTTTTCAGGTTTATTTAATCTAGAATAGTAGAGAAAATAAGTCAGAGGTTTTGGGTGCATCTCCACATTTCCCTTTCTGCCACATTTATAGAGAGAGACCCCATGTTTACCTTCCTGCAGAACCCTGTAGCTTGTTCTTGTAGGATGTTACCACAGGCAACAGAAGACTCTGACCTACCTTATATCCTTCCTTGCAACAGGCAGCCAAAACAGCAGAAGTTCCAGTCATTTAGTATAGTCTCAACTCACTTCACAGCATGAAGTAACCAGAGAATATAAAAAACTACTCAGTTTGGGAGGTTGCTTCTTCTACTACTTTCTACATAGCAATAGGTCAATTGAAATGTTATGTTCAAAGCATAGCACAAACATTTTCTCATCACACTTCCCTAAGACCCATTAAAACAGAAATATCAGGGTCAGCTCCTAAAATTTTACTTATTCAGAGATCACATGGAAATAAGACAGAAATCACACAGATTGTAAATTCTCTCACAGAAACAGTTTTTGAGTCATAGGTTGGAGAGAGGAAGAAAAATCATCAATGAATAGCAGAATAAAATTACATACTCCTCTTCTAGCTCCCTCTACTAAAAAAAAAAGTAAACAAGTCACAAAAGCTTGCAAGAATGAGCTGGGAGAAATTAGTACCTTACCACCAGTTCTTTAAGGAACTGTCCAAAACCAGCTTGTGATGAAAGATCACACAGGGCTCTTATGCCGTCCGTATTTCATCAGATTAAGACAGTGGAAGGAAAGACATTGGACAATTCCAGGCCATAATCAGCCGAGTCAAAAGACAAAGTCAAAAGACAAACAGCTGCACTGATGAGTGCAACTGTTGGCAGTCTAGAGCAAATGAAAAATAGTTTTCCTCTGGGGTGCAGGATTAGAACTTCTTGTTCCTTTTATAATATTTATTTTTTAAAAAAAAAAACAATCTACAACCTCATAACAATACACATACTTGGCACTGGTTACAAGTGCACGTGGCTGGGGCCCTCAATCACTTCTCAGCCCAATGTAGTGACACTAAAACTGAATGTAAGCAAAAAAAAAAAAAAGTTCTTCTAAATCGAAAGCGATATAGAGTGGCAGGAGGTATGAAAGGGCAAGGGATTGTTTGAGAGGAAAAGTAGGGTGGGGTGCCTAGACTTAAGTGTAGCAGACACAAAGACAGATATCCTTTTCAGGTGAAGAAAACTGACTCAAAACAAGAAAAAAAAAAAAAAGACAGACTAACAAAAAAGAATGTTTAAAAATCTCTAAAACTTTGGTTTGATACCTGACCAAAAGTGTTCCCAGCTCAAGAGTAAGATTCTGTGTAGAACTTGAAACATCCTCAATAATTTCCTCTGTATTTTTTAAAAAAATTCCATTCCTTGTTCATTCACATTTTTAAGTTTCAAAATATTTCAGAATTACACAAGTTGCCATACAAAATAAAAATTATCTATGCTGCCCTTGAATTACTGTGTGCAAGAGAAATACACAGATGTCTTCAGTTTCTGTGCTCATGTTAAAAACTCTGAACATTTCAGCTGGAAACCACAAATTAAATAGGCCACAGTGCCTCTCCCTTTCTCCCACCCCCTCAAAATAAGACATGTAGCATTCTACTATCATAATAAATAAATAAATGGTCACATGCTTCTGAGAATATAAAATCAAGCTCTCTAAACTGCCACCTGGAGTACCCTGCATAGATCTAACATGGTCCTAGAAAACAGTGTCAGTGGAAAAAAAATAGAATATAACATGAAAGAATTAGCAAACACTATGCTAGCAGAGAGAAAACAGAGAAGCCGCATTGAGGGCATTCTGATTAGAAAGAAACTGCTGCTTTTACCAACACCTAGATAGCCATGGCACTCTTCATCTACATATTATCTGTCCATCCTGACCTTTTCCCTCAAGAAGGGCCATTTATTTTCTCAACTTCAGCCGTACATATCATTCAGTGACCAAAATATCAAGTTAACAGCAAATTCATTTATCTTATTCTTCCAACACCTTTTTTTATTTTTTTGGCCTTACTTGCTCTGTACAACATTTATTCTTTATGATATCCCTCTAAGAACACATCTCAAATTCAACTCTGACAACACTGTAGGAGTTTAGTTCGGCTCTGAAATCTCATATGCCTAATACATCTGTCCCATATCATTGATTCTGCGAAGCCCTAAGTCATACCTTCATCTCCTCTTAACTATTGTATTTTCCTTCTTAATGGGTTCTTTATGTCCCAGCATTCCAAACTTCAGCTTGTCCAAAATGCAGCAGCTCATCTTCTCACCTGGAAACAGGAAAACAACACTCCATATTGATTTTCACCTGCTTCCTTGTCGAGCTTAGAGTCTGCTGTAAGGATATCCTCACTTCAAAAATCTCTCACTCTCATTTAGTCTAAAGAGTAAAAACTTTGCCAGTATATTTTATTTGCTCACTCAAGGTGCTCAACTCTCTCATTTCTCTTCTTTGTACAAGCTTACCAACTCCAGAGCAGCCAATCTACCTCAATGCTTTTAAAACTTCTTTCCTTACTCTCCCCAACAATTACAGCTCCCTCTTTGAATCAGAATTCACATATCTCCAGTCTTGCACTCAAACACCCTCTAATATATTTGCAAACACTAATCTGTGTGAGACACTAACACAAGCCGCTTTATCTTATAGTATCTGAGACAAACTATGTAACTAAGTATCAGAAGCTTTGGTTATGTTATAGCACCTTTTAAAGATTTTTAAAAGTCACAAGATGAAAATTAAGTAGGTAAGTTAAAGAAGGCATGTGTTACAGCCTAAATAAGTTTGTGCAAAGCCAGTTGCAAAGATATTGTTCTATGCAGTGTATTCATCAGTGTCAAAGCTACATAAGAACCAAATATATTGCAAGAAAACTTTAAAGATCTTATTTTTGTAAGAGACTGATCTTACTTACCATTGGTACTGGAATGCAACACTGTCTGTCAGGGATACAAGTTTGAGCTCCGGATCCCAGATTCTGCAAGTTTAAATGAAAAAAAATATCTCACCGTATTTTTAGATGTTAATAATCTAAAACTTTATTTCCTTGGAGGCTGAAAACAAGGGTTTATTACAAAGCTACGTGATAGGGGAAGTTAACATTTCTATTGTATATTCA
>NW_010307514.1:0-2128 GCF_000700745.2 Antrostomus carolinensis | reverse complement strand
AATCCCTTATTTCTACCAAAACATATGGTAGACATCAACATTGTTTATAATTAGCAGGCAATGCTCCTGAGGCAGCACCGGAAGCAGTGGGAAAGTAACAAGAACCAGAATCCTTGTCGTATGCTTTCAGTCAGAGGTAATCTACGCAGAGTTTTAGGCAAAATTGAAAAACAGAACAGTGTTAGTACTTTCTGTGAAAAAAGGAAGAAGGTATTCCTACAAAGTTAATCACTGTTACAAAATTTTAAAAAGTAAATTATAACTTGAATTTTAAAATGTAAATAGGCCCTACTTATATTAGAATATGAATAACTGAGAAAGAAGTATCAAACGTAAAACCTCAGAAAATGCTTTAAGACTTGCCATGAAACCTTGTAACTGATCAAATTCCACCTACTAACGAAATCCAAAAACTCAAAATTAGTGTTCCAGGTGATGCCAAGATGCAGGTTCTACCATTACTCAGATGCAGCAGTCATTACAGTAATCACAACAAGTTTTATATTTTTAAAAAACCCCTTACATTACCAGAAGTTTTCTAGTCAGGCAAATAAACTAGTGGCCTCAAAACGATGGAGAAAAGGCAAGAGTACACACTCATAGATCGGGAACAAGAATATCGGTAGGAAGTGCTCAAGATAGCTTGAACAGAAACATGGTGGAAGTCCTGCGACATTGTTTCTTAACCCTAACTTATTGCCTACTTTATCACAAGCTACCTATTGAAGGTGTTCCCTTCCCCAACCGCTCATAGTCAAGGACTCTTGACAGCTATATAGTACTGCATTAAAGCTCACCACCAATGCATCTAGTCTCTTTCATAGGTAACACCAGTTCCCCTCCCTACTACCACTCCCAAAGAGCAGACAACTGAAATTGACATGAACTTCACCTGACTCCTTTATTCTGCTGCTAGAAAACAACAAAACCATGTATATTTCCTGTTTACCTAAGCTTTATTGAGGAAATGTAATTCCACAGCCAATTTAGAATTACAGCCCACAACTCCAGGAGACATCACCGCACTTTTTCTTGTAATAAATTTAAAAATACACATATCGTCTCCTCTTAACTTTTGTTTCTAGGAAAACTGATGTTACAGATCATCTAAACTGCAAATAAAATATTTTAGTAAAAAAAGTTGGCTGAGGTGATTTTACAGGATTCTACAAGCAGTAATTTATGATGTAAAGAACTGTGCAAAATCCTAAAATCCATCACAAAAAGAACACTGTAATTGCTCCTAGTTTTGGTGAAGTTTTTTGGCATTTGGTGGGAGGCGGAGGAGTTTGTTGTTGGTTGGTTGGTTTCCCCTCCTGACAGAGCAAAGCACAATCAGCACCTTACCAGCATGTAGCAGGCCTCTCTGACCAAGCTTCAGTTCTATCCTGTGGTCCACTTTCCCCCTTTTCTCCTCATTAAGCTTCTGCTCGGTACAGACAATGGTACTAGGACTACAAAAACTCACATTCAGAAAAATTAGAACCCTTATTAGCGTGGAAGTTCATCACTATCATTGTTCCTATAATGTAATAACAGTATTCACTATTTACTAAACATTGAATCTTAGCAGATAATGTCACAGAGTGGGGAAAGGGGAGGGGGAACCCAGAACTTCCTCATCACAGTGAATTTTAACAATTGAGCAAAGTCATAACCAATCATTAGGTCAATGCAGACACTGCAATACTAAAAATGCAAAGGACCAGTATTTCCTTTGGGATGCAGAACGATGACAGCACAACTGACAAAAGCACCTACTAATACCCATCCATGTAAGCCTTACCAATTGTGCTCATTAAAAAAATACAAAAACTCAAAAACCAAAGAACCGTTCTCCACTAATCATCTCCACTCTTAAACAGTTGCTTCCATACACTCGTACAAATTCTTTAAGAAAAACAGTGCTTTAGAGCATCTGGTTCCTACAACTGCCTGGCTAAAAAGCTCTGTTAAGGGGCAGTAAGGGACACCACAGTTATGCGGAGAAAGACAAAACTGCTAGACAATGGACCTGTCAGAAATCAAAGAAATGGCAACCGTGGCTCTGAGCAACCACTGCTTCAGCAGTGAATCAGCTTCCCGACCAGGCAGCGCTTCCAGAAACCCGGGAGCGCCCGACGCCGAG
>NW_010307513.1:13576-18408 GCF_000700745.2 Antrostomus carolinensis | reverse complement strand
GATCTTTCGAGGTCCCTTCCAACCCCACCATGCCATGATTCTGTGATTCTGTGAGGTGTGCTCTGACCCTGGGTGGTAACACTCCTCTGGAAACCAAAGGAGCTTTTATTAACGTTCATGGACCTCATATATAGCATCAGGAAAGCTTCTCAGGTCCATTCAGCAATGACAAGACTCTGGTATATATGAGTATTTTTCTCCTGAGGGTGATGTTACAGATCCTACAGCTTTGCAATTACAAGCAAAACATTTTGAAAGCAATGCTGTCCTTCCTTTATTATGAAGAAATGTTCAAGAAAGGGACTTAGTATAATCAAGAGCTTGAAAAAAAATACGCAAATGATCCAAGCACATTTGATTTTTGAAAATTTTATGATTTTTAAGTTTCTGATTCATGATTATTTAGTGTAGCAATATGAGAATTACGAATGTAGCCAGTGACCTGACAGCTGTAGGTAAGACAAAAAAGCCAGATACGCACATTAAGATAACTCTTGAATTAAATTTTGATATGAGTGCGCCGTTTAGATAATTCAACAGACAGATTACTCATTCTGCATTTAGAGCCACATTTAATGTTGCATGATGGCTGCACTTGGCAGGCACAAGCTTGCATTTAAGAACTTGTCAAGAGCATTCAGAAGGGTACATGGACAAATGTCCTCCAGCCAAAATTAATCTATTTTGAAATACTGGCTATTGGCTGCTACTACAGCCGACAAGATAAGTTAAAAAGTTTATTGCAGGCTTAGTGCAAAATAGAATAAAATAAAAGTGTAGAATAAAAAGAAACAGACACTGAAATGGAGGCCCCCTTAATTTTTAGATTTATAGCTGAAGATAAGAAAGGAGTAGGACGTAAGAATCTCTCATTGGCCATGTTGTGCAACAACAGCAGAGCAAGAAATAGAAGCAGATTGATTTGCCCATCCCTGAAACATGTTGTGGTCATGGGAAAGAAAACAGTTTATAATGGCAACGACTGTCCCGTGGGAGGGCAGAGTTCAGCCAGAAAATGAAATCCCCAGCAAAATGAATACATAAACAGAAGGGGACCAACAGAGGCAAACGATTTAAGATATGCTGCCTCCCAAAAAGAAACAATGTTGGTTTGGTTTTGTTTTTAATCCCCCCTGAAAGTGTAATGTAACAATTTTTTAAAATCCTGGGACTGTGAAAAGGAAAAGTCTACCATGTGGGAAGAGGAGAGCTACCTTAATCAGAAAGGATTGCAATGGAGCTTTTTGCCTACATTTCGTAACCAGACAGTGCAGCGTTTCATATTATGAGGCCAAATTCATTTGAAAGACTGGAGTATCACTCTGTGGGAATCATATGCACAATTTCTCCTGCCAGGTCATCATGGGTTGATGCAATATCCTTTTATAAGCATTTGTTTAAAGCACAAACCTGTCACATCATACAATTACAACAATCTCAGTAGAAGATGCAAGTATTTTAAGGTCAACCAAGAATATTCTGCTCACAGTGGCAAGTCACAGATGTCCAAAAACTGAAGCAGAAAACAGCTGGGAGAAGAATCAAAGGTCAATTTAACACATGATGCAACACACCACGTGTAGGAAAACACTGTGTGTAAATCCACATTTTGGACTGGAATGTGACCTCATCCCCCATCTTCTCTGATACAAACCTTAGCAGTACTGTGAAACAGAACTCACCTCCACAGGTTAAGAGATTCTGCAGAAGCACGAGGTGCTCAGGGCATGAACATCTTGGAGTCCCATCCCCTTTGGCAATGCAGATGTGTGAACACCCTCCATTGTCATGGGAGCATGGATGCACAGCTGGAGAAACACACAAGAGTATTATTAGCATGAAAGAAATCGCCACTACTCCTAGGCTAGGGCAAAATCAAAGCCACTCACAAACCACTTCTCTCTGAGTAACCAAGATTTCACGACAAATTCATAGGAAGATAAATGCAGGATTTTTCAGTTCAGTGCTCCCACTTCATGAGGAATACATTGAATCTTTTTGGTTGAAAAAGCCCCTAAACACCATCAAGTCCAACCAAAACCCCAACACTGCCAAGTCCGCCATTAAACCACATCCCTGAGCACCACATCTACACGGCTTTTAAATACCTCCAGGGATGGGGACTCCACCACTGCCCTGGGCAACCCCTTCCAATGCTTCACAACCCTGTTGGTGAAGAAATTTTTCCTGATATCCAATCTGAACTGCCCTTGGCACAACTTGAGGCCATTTCCTCTTGCCCTGTCACTTGTTCCTTGGGACAAGAGACCGAAACCCCAAAACCCCTCAGGAATTCTCCTTTAATCTTAAAGAGCTCTTAATATCTATCCCCTCCACTTCCCTGTTACTCACAAAACTGCAACATAAGCACACACAGTTGAGATATAGATATATTTATTTATTTATTTATTTATTTATTTATTTATTAAGATAGGCAGCTACATGGTTGTGTTCCCAAATCAGTTACCCAGAAGCACCGAGTACTCAACAGCTCCTAATCACTCTAAATGAACATCAGGTGGATAAGAACAGGCAGAGAGAGAGAAGTGAGGTCTCTGTCTGAGGACCCCAGCCCACCAGGGTCAGAGGAGACCCCAGTCTGCTGGAGTGACCCATATGGGGCCATAGCTGGGTTCTTTGTGACACTGCTCAACAACACATACTTTACTACGAGTAAGGACCGAGAACTTCCACAGGGAAGAAAAGGTAAAGATACCATCATTTCTGTGCCAAAGATGGTTGCCATCTGTTCAGGCTTCTCAGCAACCTGCTTCCACCTTTACCAAATGCATTAATTTAACACAGTGTTGGAGACAGCACTGTTTGAGGCATGGGCTGCCAGCAGAAAAAGCGCACGCACGTGTACTTCCGTGGGCAGGCACACATGTGCGTATGTATTTTTACTCCCCTGTTGTAAGACAAGGGCAGTTTTCAGCTGCAAAAGGCGATTCCTTTTAGTGCGATTTGGCAGAAACATAAAAAAATAAACAATTAAAAAACCCACGTGGGATAGGAAGTAAACTCTTCAACAGTGCTGAGAATTAAAAAAAATATTTGCATCCTTCAGTATTACCTTTGAAATCCATTAAAATATGAAAAATGGCATGGAAGAAGAAAAACTAGGTATTGGGAAAGAAAAAAAACTAGGTATTGGGAAAGAAAAAAGAACATCTGGACAAGGATTATCACAAAGAATCTACTACAGTTTAAATACTTACGCTACCTTATTTGTAAGAGTTTACCCACACAGGCAAGCTTGAAAATACTTTCAGCTGTCACCAAAACTAAAGTACATGGCACAGACGGTGGTAAATTGGAATAGTTTCTTCTGAAAATTAAAGCATTACTCACACATGTACACTCTCTATATAGGAGAACCATCACAGGCAACGTAGTTTAAAGAGGACACTGTCATGAGCCCTCTGTTTGTGCTTTTATATTCTCTTTTCTATTCCTGTAAAGCAGGAGGAGCTGCAGGTTGTCACTTAGAGGAGTAACTACTTGAAGAGGTTCCTGCACTCTCCCTCAGACCACAGGAACTTGGACCACCAGTCCAGAAAAAGAAGGTCCTGCATGTGTGACCCCTTTCAGAAGGCAGCACCTAAAATGGCTCCACATGTGACAGGAGAGAAATTTCACATCCACAATAATTCCCTGTAGGAGCTTCCTGCTTGTTCTCCATCCCTCACTGGAGGATTTTACATCATCAATTGTGCTGAGTCAAACCACTCATGCTTTACATAGGGGTCTGAAACCCCTGGAGCAAAGGCAAGTACAATCCTTTTCCTTCTTTTTAAAGCTTTCTCCAAGTCTTATTACTTGGTTGTGCTGAAAAAAATAACAACCATCACTACCAGCAGGTTTTAGAGTGAATTCAGTATCATGTGAGCTTCTACAAAGCAAGTAACCAAGTGCCATGAAATCACATATTCTGTGCAGAAATACTCTGGACAAGAATGAAGAACTTATTTCTCCTCCTCTTCTAGGACCCTGACTGTCAAGTTGAAAGTACTTCATGGCTTACTTGAAGCCCACTGGGCAATGTCATTACAATATTCAGCTGGATGATGACTTTCTGAGAGACAGTGACCGAGGGGGAGAGACATTGAATAGTGAAATAAACTCACAGAACTCCTCCATGTCAAGCTCTTCCACAGCATGAATGCCTGTTAGGTGAGCAATTCGGCCTTGAATCCTAGTCCTTTTGTACCCGTTGATCTTCTCCACTCTCTCAATCATCTGCTGCTGACGATCAATCCAATACAAGTGATTCCCCAGCACAGTGAGTCCCATCGGCTGAAGGATGTTGGAGTCCTCCAGGGTCACGCGGTTAGCACCTAAGATCAACAAAACCAAAACTAGTTTTACATCAGTCAACTTTTAACACACTTGTTAAAAAAAATCCAAACAAAAGCAAACCCAACCCTGAAAATAGTTAAGCTATAGGATCATTGGCTTCATGTGTCTATGCAGACCAAGGCTCTGCTTGTTCAGCCTCATCTCAGGCAAACGCAACCAGTTGCCATGTCATGAGGGCAAGCAGATCCAGTATGAAACACAGATCCAGTATGAAACACAGCTCATCCTCACATCCACTGGATGCTCAGCCAGCCCTGCTCAGCTCACGTTGACATGCTCTGCTAGGTGTAACTGCACATGGTCCCTAAAATCCTGTGTCACAGACACAGACTCAGCTCTTGGGCCAAAATTTTTACAATCCATCCACACACCGTCCGAAATCTACACACAAGAGTGAAATCATGGAATCATAGAATCGTAAAATGGTTTGGGTTGGAAGGGACCTTAAAGATCATCCAGTTCCAACCCTGCCA
>NW_010307513.1:0-13459 GCF_000700745.2 Antrostomus carolinensis | reverse complement strand
GAAGAACTTCTTCCTAATATCTAATCTAAACCTCCCCTCTTTCAGCTTAAACCCATTTCCCCTTGTTTTGTCATTAACCAGTGAGCTTCACTGCTGTCACTCAAATAAAACACATTCATCAGGCAAAGCAAGAGGCCAGGACACAAACCTGGTACATCACAACCACAGAGACAGGACCACAAAAGAAACGCTCACGTTCTAACAGCCACACTTCTTTCTTCACCTTCTCTTTTTCCTTCAGTAACCAGCCACAAAACCCAAACTCCAAGTAACTCCCTACACTCGTGAACAGGAACGCTACCAAACGCTCTACAGAACTGTGGAAAAATCTGCTCTCAGTCAACGTGTAAAAATCAGGTAAAATAAAAATGCCTTTACAGCTGCTTTGAACTTTAATTGCTTGCAGACTTCTACTGTGTGCTGCCCTACACTTAGCAACATTTAACTGCTGCTTTTGTTATGCTTGTCCAGGGTGAACAAGAGATTCCAAATTATTCTATTAACTCACAGAAACCATTTTGAGGCTGTATATGCTTATGTATACTGGATAGATTTGATTTTAAAAATGAGGAATCAAACAAAATTGTAACTTGGTGCTTCTTCTGCTCTCTTATTTTGGAATAAAGACCTTATATCTGCTTGTCTCTTCCAATCCCCAACATTCTGTGATTCTGTGAAAATGATATTATGGAATCTGGATACATAATCAAAATGCTATGAGCACTGGATTAAAACTAATTTGCTGCACAAATTACGCAGAGCTCAGACAAGCATGAGTATGTAACATTTATTTCAATTACAGGTTCTATTAGTCTTGCACATAAAATTACCACCTGCAATGACCCTCACTCGACTGTCATGACAGACAGCGTGCATTCAAACCAGATTTACTGGTAGAGAGATCAGAATTGCTTGGACTTGCAATTGGGCTTTTAGTTCTTTAGCCCTGTATTTCTTTTGTTTCCAAACCCATGAGGAAGACATCATCATTTCATCCTGTTCTGGTGTGAGCTGGGCCAGAGCTGGTTCTGTTCAGCAGCCAGAAGAGCGCTGGGGTTTGGGTTCAGCTGGGATTTGTCAGGAGAGAAACGCTGAGAACATCCCCATGTTGCATTTGTGTCCCTGGCACTGAAGGACTTTGTGTTTGTCCCTCTGCAAGCGCAAGATCTCCGGGGCGAGGAATATTGAACTGGATCAGCTCCATGGGCATTGGGCTCTGCCAAGGGGCTGTTCCATCTCCTGTCCCCCATGGGCAGGAGATCCATGAGGGGCTCTTCCTCTCTTGCTCTCTCTGGCTTTGGCTCGGGCTCTGGCTCTCCCGGGATTGCGGTTTCGGGTCGGGATTGTGGCTCCTGCGGGATCGTGATCTGGGAACGGGCCGGGCTTGGTGGGCGGGTGGTGAGCAATGGCACTGGGTGTCACTCATTTGCATATTTTATTATTCCTATTATTACCATTATTATTGTCATTATTATTTTAAGTTTTATTTTATTTCAGTTATTAAATTGTTCTTATCTCACCCTATGAGTCCCCTTACCCTTGCCCCCCAGTTCTCCTCCCTGTTCCCTCACCGGGAAGATTGAGCGAGCAGCTGCGTTTGGCTGCTGGCCAAGTGAATCCACCACACATTCCATTTTCAGCAGAAATATGCATCAACTGTATGTGACAGAACAGTCCTGGTTGTAATCTGATGGTCTGTTATTGTACATACATCCAAAGTACCACCAGATTTTACTCTTGTAAAAGAACAGAAGAGATGCACCTGCACCCATTTCACTAAACCTGATCCTTGGTACCACTCTCCAGCAGTGCAGCTCCTGAGATGTTATCTGTCTTCTAAACAGACCTTAAAATTTAGAAATACTCGGAAACAGTTTCCCAGAAGAAGGTTCTTGGTGAACAAAGCACCTTCTGCATTTGCCCTGCAACCTGCAGAGCACCCTCAGCTCCTATGAACTTCAGTGTCACTGGATTTGCAGACAACTGTCCTTCTGCCAAACTAAGCCTCACATTTTCACCCAAAAGTGCAATTTTCGGCTGCATTCAAGACACAAGAATAGGAAAACCTCATTTCAACTCGATATAAAGAAAAAATCCTTCTGCCTTTGTGGTTTTTCAAGAATTTAGATACAAAAGGCAAGCTGGTTTCCTGAAGGAGATCCTGAATGCCACGCGGTGTAAGGCCACACTGGTGACCAGTCCTGCTAGAATCCCAGCCTCCCAAATCCAGGCCTAAACCAGGCTACAGTCAATGTTTTTTTGGGGTGTACTTCAAGCATCGTCCTTTTTCTCCCTCATCTACAAAAAGCTGAACACTGGTGATTTGGGAAGGTGCTGGAGATAGCACTGGATAAGGTGATTAATCTATATTATAATTATGTTGGATTTCATCTTGAGTAAATGACAGTCTAAATTATTAATGAATAATTTTAAAAGGAGAGGCAAAGGGCACCCTTACCACTGGATGATACAATTAAATTGTTATTTAGAAGAATGTTCAAAATTAAAAACTCGATCCAAATAAATAAAAGGGTATTTTCAACAGATACGGTTAGAGAAAAGAAGAGAAAACGTGTTGAATTTCCACAGTAATTAAATACTTTGATTCCCAGCATGAAACAGATGTGTGGTTTTTTCAAGATGGAAATCAATAGTTAAATGTAAAGAAATTAAGCTGGAAGGACACACAATTCCTCTATTTAAAATCTAATTGAAAACAAAGCATGTTCTCACCGCAGCAGTTTTATAGCTTTTCCAGTCACTTCAACAATAATATAAACCAGTGCTTTTTAATTGACTGGTGTGGGAGAGAAGTTATTTACAAATGGTTTATGAATCTCCCAATATCACCAACAACTCCAACGGAAAAATTCAGGAACCTCAAAAAGAAAACAGTTAGACATGTTTATAGTTCTTTCATCCCTCTCTGAATGTTAAGCATTGGACAGCTGAGGTTATTCCATGATTTAGCAGGATGCTGTTAATCAGGGTGAGGTACAAGCTTCAGAAACCTCTGTAACCATGTCATCTCCCCAAGCCTATGAGGGGATAAGGTTGTCTAGGCCGGTCTCATTAGCATGAAGGATGCTATACACAATTTTGGTCCAATTTATTCAGCAGCTTCAGTTTACACTAAAATCCTTTTGCTAATATAGACCCATTTTAAAGTGATTTGCTCAGAAAATATTTTTAGAGGAACTAATTCAAGCCAACATGACTTTGGCTGTCAAACTTCTGAAGCTGTGATGTAAGACTGCAAAAGAGTTTAAAATTGAAAAAATGCTGTTAACTCATTTAAGAAATCAATAGCTCAGTGAATCAAATTACAGTGAGCTCAGTAGGATGTGCAGACATAGCACTTCAGGACATGGTTTACTGGGCATGGTGGTGTTGGGTTGACGGTTGGACTTTATGATCTTGGAGGTCTTTTCCAACCTTAATGATTCTGTGATTCTGTGAAATACAACCATAGTTTTCTGGCTACATGATACATATCTTCTAGTTAATAAACTTTGTTTTCTCTTCATCCTGTAGCTTTCCCCTGCTTTTATCTTACCTACAGCATTTGATTCTTTAGCTGTGACCCCATCAACTCAATGTGCACTGAAAGCTTTGGTTCAGTATGAACCAGAGAAAGTTTATTTTTCCCTGTAAAAAGAGCTAAAAGAATTGGATTAAAATATATAACCAGTATACAAAGATATGCTTAACATGGAGTTTCAATGTCATGAAAAGGAAGAATGCAGGCAAAGGAAGCTGCAATCACAGGGCACAACTACCAGCGTGTGACAGCCCAGCTGCTGATTTATCCATCTAGCAGTTTACTTAAGTCTTATTGTTGGGTATTATTAATTCAAGACTTAGATCTAAACCAAAAATGACAGACTCCTCTGCACTTTATGCTGTACTGGGCAAGGACAGAGTCCACCTTCTAACTTGTAACGTGACGAGCACAAAGCACCTGCCCCCTGCCCGCCCCATTTGCTGTGACTCACACAATCCCAGAGTTGCCTCAAGTGGAAAAGACCTTTAAGATCATCGAGTCCAACCATGAACCCAACACTGACCAGTCCCCGACTAACCCATGTCCCTCAGCACTGTGTCTACACGACTCTTCAATCCCTCCAGGGATGGGGACTCCACCACTGCCCTGGGCAACCCCTTCCAATGCCTCAGAACCCTTTCAGCAAAGAAATTCTTCCTCACATCCCATCTCAACTGCCCTGGGCACAACTGGAGCCCATTTCCTCTTGTCCTGTCCCTTGGTCCTTGGTGGAACAGACCCACCCCCACCTCTCTCCACCCTCCTCCAAGGGACTTGGGCAGAGCCAGAAGGTCTCCCCTCAGCCTCCTTTTCTCCAGGCTCAACACCCCCAGTTCCCTCAGCCGGGAACTCCTCACACTTGTGCTCCAGACCCTTCCCCAGCTCCGTTGCCCTTCTCTGGACACGCTCCAGCACCTCCATGTCCTTCTTGGACTCAGGGGCCCAACACTGAACCCAGCACTCCAGCTGCAGCCTCACCAGTGCCCAGTGCAGGGGGAAGAGAACTTCCCTGGTCCTACTGGCCACACTGGTACTGATCCAGGCCAGGATGTCCTTTGCCGTCTTGGCCACCTGGGCACTCTGCTGACTCATGTTCAGCCGACTCAACCTTGTGTGTGTGCTAAATCAAAGCAGAAAAAAGGCTGGTTATGTACACACAAGAAGTCCTAGGCGTAGCTAGTACCACTGTGTGCTACAGTTTCATTAAGTAATATGGCTTCCTATTACACATGGGGGCCACCTTTTCATCACCAGCAGCACTAGTTATTGATACTGTCCTCCCTTCTCCATTTATCAACTTCTCCCTGGTACATTCCCCCTCTCCCAAAAGATATGATTTCCACAAACTCTTCTTTGGTGCCTCTTCTTCTCTCTCTCTCTTGTGTTTGTGGGTACCACTTCAGCCACAAAAACAGCATGATCTGCTGCTTTTCTGTCTTGACCTTTTACTTTTGGATTTCCTCCTACAGCAGGTCTCCTTTCATCACTAGACAAAACCCTCTCAGTATCTCTGATGCATGGTGTGATATGTGTCCCACTCTGGCAACCTTTTCTTCTCAAACTTTTCTTCTGAGCTGTTTCATAGGTCAAGTTTTGTCTCTCACCTATCTTCTTCTCTCCTACAAATTTTTATAGGTTCTCTGATGCCTATCCTGGATTGGACATTTTGTGGCTACACAGGCAATTTGATGACACCCCCCCATCCAGCTCAATAACTGATGAAAGGCAAGGGCTGCTTTACCTCCCAGTTCCAGCTTCATGTTTTTATCCCCTCTCTGGCAGAAGACACACCAGTCTGACCTTGGGTCAATTTCAGGTGCTCAAAATTGAACTGTCCTCATAAAAAAATGAACAATTTTCTCCAGTTTTAGTTCACTGCCTCACTGCAACACCAGGGAAGGATGTGACTACATGGCAAGAAGAGAAGAGGCACCAAAAATTGTAGAATCAGCCTTTTAATGGCAGATGCCAATCACTAGAAGAGCTCAGCTTCTACTCCCTCACACTAGTTCACTTCTCTCTGCACTTTCTTTAGGAGTTGCATTGATACATGGATGATGATTAATTGAGTATGAATTATGAGTCAAAAAGGGCCATTGGATCCTCTGTGCTACACTGCTCACCAGATGAGTGAGCCTATTTCTCCACTTCTTCAGCACTATCAAGGGCTTTCAGAAGTCAATGATGACCAGGGCTTTCTAAGATCCATGTGGTCTGTTGCTATGGACGTGGACTAATGCTTTATTTTACTAATATGGGACAATTGCACTGAGTTGACTGCTCTCTGCTGTTTCACAACACTGGTATTCCAGATAAGCTGCCTTATCATCCATCTTAGAAGAAAGCTGTTCCCTTCCTGTTTGTTTTTCAAGCTACCTTGATTTACTAAGCTGTAAAGTCCAGAGAAAGAAAAATGGAAGAGTTATGCAAACTTTTCAAACCATAAGGAAAAAATAAGGGCACGGAGGAGGTGAATCAAGGATTCCATGACTGGCAACACCTATTTAAATCTGATCTTGCAAGAGCTGCTTTCAGAACACATCAAAAGCCAAATGGCTCTCTTGGAGGGTGACAATCATGACAGACATGTTTATTCCAAACACATCAAAGATGGGAGACCACCAGCAATCTTTATCTGTGACTGCCTACACAGAACTGGCAACAGTGGAGACAGAAGTTACTGGGGTCAGCATCAAAGAGGGAGTGATGTCCTATACACACACACACTCTGCTCCAAATGTTTGAACCGCATACCACATACCTGACAAGTCACAGCTTTCGATGCGCTTCAGATCTGCGTCCACCCAGAAAAGCTTTCCAAGTTTGTTGTCAATCACCAGCGCTACCGGTCGGATCAACCCAGTTGTAAAAAGCACTTCTCTCTCTGTGCCATCCAGGGCTGCACGCTCGATCTTGGGAGCTCGCTCCTGCATGTTGGTGAAGTACATGTACCTGAGAAAAAAGACACCAGTTGCTTAGTGGAGAGTTTCCCAAGGGAGGACACTCGCCTTGGCACATGGGTTCTCATTGTAAGTGGGAACGAGTCACACAGGGATGACTGCAGTGACTGCTGCTCCCAGATCTGTCATCTGCAGAACCCCAAATGTTTGCTAAGTGGCATGTTGAACAGCTTGAAATTAATAGTTTTTGTCCTTAACACACCATCCACAAAACGCCTCAGCACTTAGTACCGCTGCACTGGCAGAGGCTTGGAAGAGACCTTCTGCAACCATCTTTGGGTAAAGCTGTCCCCATCTGTGAATCAAAGCCCAGCAGCTCTTGCTAACAAAAACCATTAACTGTCAGCTCCTCTCCTTCTGGGCTGCCTTCTCAGCAAACAGAAGTTCCTACCAAACTTGAGAGGAGTAAGATCATAGAAGGAAGAACAACTTGGACTAGATGACCTTGAAAGGTCCCTTCCGACCCAAACCATTTGATGACTCTATGATTCTATGAACTGAGGATGGCATGTTCCTGATCTATTAGTTCCATTAATTCTTTGTATCCATCCAAGCCAGCTCAGCTGCAAACAGCAGCAGCCTCTGCCCTCCCTCTGCATGGGGAAAAAAGGGCTTGTGCCCCCCGTGATGAACTGAGAACTCCCTCAGGGATAAGTCCACCATTTTTTCAGTGGTGGAAAACATGGGCAAACTCCCCAGTACAGCGACTGACCACTGCACAGCCTTTTGGGGTGGCCCAAGGAAGAGAGGCAACGATACAACTGTGCAGCCAAGGGAGAGGCAGAGGGGAGGATTTCTGGAACTATGGCAGAAGTAGTTCAGTACACAGATCATCCAGCTCTCCCAGGTACGCATAGTCTCTCCTCCATCTTTTCCTCCTTTAATTTAAAATCAGATTTCTCTTTAAACCATTTGACAACCCAGCTAGAAAAGTTGATAGTTCTGGATCAACAAACCCAAACTCCCATTTTAATGGAGAAAGCAGACAAGCTTTTATAAATATAAACTGTGTCCAAGTGACTTAGTCCCAATAAGATCAGAAGCCTTCCTCTAATTCCTCTGTCCCTACGTGAGCTTTTGAACTGTGAAGAGTACACTGAGTATTGTTTAAAAAACTGTCCTGGTTTCACTAGGATAGGGTTAATTTTCTTCTTAGTAGCTAGAAAGCACTGTGTTTTGGTTTCAGTGTGGGATTTGTTATGAGAAAAATGTTGATAAAGTACAAGGTCATCCTGTTTGGTTCCTTTGCAAGTGCAAAGGATTTGGAAGGGGGAAGTGCAGTAATTAGCAAAACACAGAATTGACATTTGGCTCTGCCAATGAGATATTCCATCTCATATCACATCATGGGCAGTACATTAACCAGGGCTGACTGGAAAGCTGGGGGATTCTCTTGGGAATCACTCAGGCTCGCTCTTCCAGGATTGCAGTTTCAGGATCGGGGTTCCTTTCACTCCTCTGGGATTGCTATTGGTGGTGGTGAGCATCACTCATTTATGTATATTATTATTATTATTATCATTATCATCATCATCATCATTTTATGTTTATTTTACTCCAATTATTAAACTGTTCTTATCTCAACCTACAAGTCTCCTTACCTTTGCCCTCCAATTCTCTCCCCCTGTGGAGGGTTGGGAAGGGGAAGGTGTGAGTGGCTGTGTGGTGTTGGCTGCCAGCAAAGTTAAACTACTACAAATACCAACCCTATAAATGCTCCAGAGAAGAGTCTCTGGGTACTACTGTATCCACACAGTTGAGAAATACTGTGTTCAACATCTGTCAAGTACACGGTAAGCCATTTAGTAGTAAATTGGGATTTAAGCATCAGACTTATTAAAGAGGACAGTAAAGGACCATCTTTGACCTCTGAGAATGAAGCTGGGGATGGGGTCTGCTGAATCTAACCAAAACAAAGTTATGTTCTTCCTGCGGGAAATCACTCTAGTGCGTCCTATCTGATTTAATTCATTTCAGAAGTTTTTGAGATACACATCAAGGCAGAACTAACTTAAAAATCTATAGAAAATAAGGGGTTTGTTACCTGAATGGTTGTATCATATGAGAGGTCCCTTTTTTTTTCTCCTAAAAATATTTGTTTCATGATGACCAAATATTTATGAGCCAGATCCACAGCTGATACAAACACAGTGCAAACTCTCCTTTTTTTCCTACAAGGTGGTAGGGCTGTTGCACTCACGCATTGAACAGGAGAATCATAGCATGTTTGATGGTTGTATCATATGAGAGGTCCCTTTTTTTTTCTCCTAAAAATATTTGTTTCATGATGACCAAATATTTATGAGCCAGATCCACAGCTGATACAAACACAGTGCAAACTCTCCTTTTTTTCCTACAAGGTGGTAGGGCTGTTGCACTCACGCATTGAACAGGAGAATCATAGCATGTTTGGAGCTGGAAGGGACCCACAAGGATCATCAGTCCAACTCCTGTCCCTGCACAGGACAATCCCAACATTCACACCATGTCCCTGAGGGCCTTGGCCAAATGCTGCTGGAATCTTGTCAGGCTTGGTGCCATGAGCACCTCCCTGGGGATCCTGTTCCAGTGCTCCACCACCCTCTGGGTGAAGAAGGTGGTTCCTACTTGGGTTAGCTCCTCACTATAACCAACCACGTGGTTGTGTGAAGGAGGCAGCAAGGGAGAAGACGGGAAGAGAAAGCTGGACTCCTTTCAAAGCCAGAAGTGGACAAGCAGTCGCCTAAACCCTGAACAATTGAACATGCAAAAATTCTCCTTTTGAGAACATACAGATGCAACACCAGATCCACACACACAGCTGAGACCTCCCAAGAGTGTTCTGTATAAGGCACAGGCAGGAGACTCACCCTCGCTCTGCATTCACCACGATGGCTCTGGGCTTGTCATGGTCCCCTCGCAGCACCATCCCAATTGACTCGCCATTCAGCCTGTGGACATTGACCGAATTGGTGGTCTCGCAGGTCCAGTACAAGGTATGGCTGTATATATCGATGCTGAGGTCGTGCGGCTGCTTCTCGGGGGTCTGGCTTTGGTTTGGAGTACTCATGACAGTGAAAGGCTGCAAGACAACATATGGGGAACAGTTCCCAGTAATTATTCTGATGATTGACTGAAGAACACCGATTGCACAGACAGGATGGTTTACCTACCTGATGGTCCAGAAACACCTAAAACCACCCACAAGGAAACAACAAACACGAGAAATGTGATAAAGCTTAACAGGAAAAGATTTTATTCAAACTGTGGATTAGAGGAAAAAACATCTGGACAAAATCTGTAAGATGATGCAAAACTCCCCAGAAAGCAGTTGTGGGGCCTCCTATAAGTAGAATTAATTAGCAGGAGATGACAATAGTGAATGTTAATGAATAGAACAATCTTGAATGAAACAATGCAAGGAACAAGGCAGCCCTCCGGCCAGCCCTGTGCCGTTATACAGGCAGCTGAACAAATCTCCCTCTCTTGCCAAAGTCTCCTTACTTTACTCTTTGTAGTGCAGTAGACACTGATTTTCTTTAAGTCCTGGTTTCTCTTAAAAACTAAAATATTTTAATGAAACTTGTTTCTGTTTGCTTCCATGTCAAATGGCTACAGCTCCACTTCACACCCATACTAACCACATCACCTTGCTTTCACCCCATGTCTGGGATGGACCTTACAAAACTTGACATTATGGCCAAGTTCCTGGAATCACTACCCTCCCCTCTACCAATATAACCAACATACTATTTACTACACTTTTTAACTCTGTTGAATAGTAACATAGACTTCAATACTTTATTTCTGTGAAGACCACTAGAGCATATTAAAAAAACCCTGAAGGCCAATCATCTTTCTGTTCCTTGTTTAAAATTACTGTGTGGGGGGCTGTTTTTGGTAGTTGGGGAAGGGGCTACAGTGATGGCCCCAGTGAGAAGCTTCAAGAAGTTTCTCTGGCTCCAAGGCTGACCCGACTCCAGCCTAGGATGAGCCAATCAGTAAATCAAATCAATATTTATGAGGGAACAACTGGTTTTGAAAAGAAGAAGGAGGAGAGAACCTGGAGGAGAGGTCATTGACCTGAACAAAAGATGACCATCGGCCTAAACAAAGAGGAGAGCATCTTTGCCAGGAGGAAGGTGAAGGAAGGGGGAGAACAGAGAACACTGAGATCAGACACTCAGATCAGCAGGCATGGAGTAGGAGAAGGTAAATGGGGTCCCCTGCAGCCCATGGAAGTTCAATGGTGGAACAGATACCCATGTGTAGACCACAGAGGCCTCCATGCTGAAGCAGAAAGCTGAACCTGAGGGCAGGTGTGACTTTTGAGTGCTCGTTTGATGAGCAACAAGACCCCCCCAGAGCCAGGGTGGGAACCCCCAGAAGTGGAGGGGAGGAGGTGCGCTGGACCCATCTGCAGCCTGTGGACGTCCCCATGCTGGATCTGGGGGCTGAGCCCAGAGAGGTCCGTGACTCCATGGGCAGCCCATGTTGGAACACTTTGTTCCTGGACTCTTTTACCCCACAGGAGGGATCTCATGTCGGGAAGAGCAGCAGAGACGAACTGACTGAACCCCCATTCCCTGTCCCCTGTGCCCTGGGGGAGAAGGGAGAGAAATGGGGAGCAAAGTGATGGGAGCCCGGGAAGAAGGGAGGGGGGGGGGAAGGTGCTGTCAGATGTGGTTGTTGTGTCTCACTGTCCTGCTCTGATTGATTGGGAACAAATTAAATGGATTTTTTTTCCCCAAGTGGAGTCTGTTTTGCCCGTGCCCATCAGTGGTGAGTGAGCCCTCCCTGTCCTCATCCCAACCCACCAGCCCTTTGGTGAGTTTCTCTCCCCATCTCACTGGGTGGGGGGGACAGTGCAGGACCTCATGGTCTGAGCTGTGGGTGAAACCATCACAATTACACAGGCTCCAGTAGTGCACAGCCAATCCCAGTGCCACTGGGACAGTAATACTCCTGGCAGGACTCAAACATCAAAATAGCCTTCAAAGGTGACTGCTTCTGGTGACATGATAATGGGGAGTGCTCCCAATCCAAACACAAAAACAGTACCAGAAAAAGTTCTGATGGGTCAAGAAAGCTGAAGACACCATTACATGCTCAGCTTGAGTCAACTGAGTTACCCAACAGAGCAGCATCACTTGGGAAAGTTGTATTTCCACAATTTGGCTTTAAGCCCCCAGGTTCTGCACAGCGATGGACAGGCTTTGTGCTTTTTATACAAAGCTTTATCCCTATTTTGTCTTGACAGCGTGCCTAGGAACAAAAAGAAAGAATTCTTTTCCTGAAATCAAAGGTAACATTACCCAGGTATGAAATCAATATGCATCATCTACAAACAGCACCATTTAGCAAAATTAAGTAAATATAGTTAGCGAAAATTGGCAAGTCATTTTCAGGGGATCTACATCTTCAAAGCTGTGCGACCACAGCAGAGGAAACCACAGCGCAAACGAATCTCCACTGCAATTTGCACCTAGCAAGTACCAAAGAGAAGCTAGGCTACAGTAATTAGCACCTAGTATCATCCCAAAAAGCAAAAGTAAAACTCCATCAAAATTCACCCACAACCCATCTAGCTGCTTATCTCAACATAACTCCTCCTCCCAATCTTAAAAGAAATGACCAAAAAATTAAATTGGCATCCCTTCCTTGAAAGGAAACTGTAAAACCTCTGAGTCCCTAGATGCATGAAGAGACCAGTCCATTCCCACTAATATCATGTCATATTATTTAGATATGACTGTCCAAGAACTAGGAAAATAGAAACTTGCCCATTCTAAATTTGTTTTAGGATACCATACAAACCACAGTTTTAAAAGAATCTCTTATTTGGACCTGAGAGTTGAGCTGTGGTAACACATAACACTACCTGGAAGAAGAGTACACTTATTTCCACTGTTGTGTGAATAACTAGTGCGAAATAATAATGTCCCCAACTCAGTAAAACGATGAAGCACGTGGAGAAGCCTGTCCCTGTCTGGGACCCAGCCTACACTCACTCAGGGTTTAACTACTGCTTGGACAGCTGAGAATTTTGATTTGCAGAGAGCTTTACAGTGATGACAACAATCACATAATTGGCACCCACAGTTACTGATTTCAGAATAGAATTTATCTGTCCTGACTAGAAATGCTGAGTCTGCCTCACTTCAGTGCCCACTCTTAACTAAAGAGTGAAATTCAAGGCTTATACTTTCAGATACATGTGATGTACTATATTTCACTTTGTGTATAAATTAAAATCCCCCCTCTGCAAGTCAAGCACAAAGTACAAAGCACACAAAAAGACAGCCACAAAACTACATACACCACATAACTTGCCTGAGTGCCATCATCTTTGGCTCTTTTTATAATATTCTGACGTCCATCCACCCAATAAATCAGTTTTTCTAAAGGATCATAATCAATGGCCTTTACATTCCTTAGACCATGCACAGGCAGGATGATGTCTGGACTCTGCTGATCATCTGGTATCATTCGGCTGATTGCAGATTTCTGGCTAAACAACAGGAAGTTGGCAGGGGCTGAAACAAGCCAAAACAGAATCCATCAGAAAATGCAACTCACATGGTCAAAAATCCACCCACACAGAAGACAAAGAATATTCAGGACAAAATCTCAGAGAGACAAATATATTCATAATGAAAACGAAGGTAAATTGTAACTGGAGATTTCTGCTATTAAGTTGAAAGTGTTTCTTTGTGCATTTCTGGAAGGTAAACGTGCACACCCTGACCGAGTATTTCCTTTTCACATTATAAAATAACTGTGTTCTCTGTGTCGAATTTCAGTAACACCAGTTCTATATTATCATAGAATCATTAAGGTTGGAAAAGCCCTCTAAGATCATTGAGTCCAACCATAAACCCAACACTGCAAAGCCCACCGCTAAACCATGTCCCTAAGTACCATATCTACATGGTTTCTAAATACCAACAGGGAAGGTGACTCTACCACCTCCCTG
>NW_010307512.1:0-3375 GCF_000700745.2 Antrostomus carolinensis | reverse complement strand
CACACACTGTCTCAGGGGACAGGCTTTGCCTTTCACGACAAAATACAAAGGCCCAAGATGCATCCTCCTTAATGCCATCTTGACGTTGTCTTGCCTGTTCTAGAAGAACCAATAACACTTTTATAACCCACTAGGATGTAAAAAGTTGTTTCTCCCTGTTCTGGCTTCTCTCTGCTCCCCCTGCTCCTACTGCAGGCACCTCCCGTATCTTGGGCTGTCTTCAGCTGTGTCGCCTGAGCTCTGTGCTGTGCCTGGCCCTGCGCCCTGCTCTCTCCCCGTCTGGCTGTATCCCTCCTTCCCTGTTTCTTCTCCTCCACTTTGGTCTTGCCAAACCCTCGATGCAGCTCGTGGACGACCCTCCTGAGCCGGCCTCCTCCCCCTTGGTCAATGCAACTCCTCTGCACTGCCTAGCTAGGAGTTGGAATTTTTTAGTTGTGACTTCTAGAGGTTTGTATCTGGGTGAATGCCAGAGACCCTCCCAACCTGAGTCAGAGGACAAGGGAAAGGAACTGATGCTCTTTTTGTGTGGTAAGGACCTAGACTTTGGGTCATGTGGGATTCAGATAAAGGGACAGGCACTGCCTCGATCCTGAACCTTAAATACAAACCTATCTGTAGAACACAGCTTACTTTTGAATGTGTAGTTTAATATTGCTTTCTTGAATGGTTACTGGGAAAATCTGGACTGTGGGTTTGCCCCAACGTCATGCTTTTATATACTACTTGTATAAAAATGTTAGGAAAATCTACAACTCTTAAATTGTTCTGGGGACTAGGGGAAGGTTGTACTTTGGGAATTATTGTTTTAAGAAATCTTGAATTTGAATTGCTAACTGTGCCATAAAGCCCAAAGTGACATGTTAAATAAATGTAATGGAAAAATACAAGTCAGCATGTGGATGTTGGAGTACTTTGAATGAATATTTCAAGTGAATGAGGCTCTCAACTTTGTCTGTAGTTGAGCTGTCATTCAACCGTATCATAACCTCATTAGGGTGAGGGCTCTTGAAAGTGCAGACTTCCCTGATGTTGGTTGGCACATTTTGGCACGTATGTAATACAATAGTATGAAAAACAATTTAATGCCTCGTGTGATTTGTGATTCACAGGATGATGGCTGCTAATATATTGTGGTGATCTACAGGTTGAGGGTTGGCTTATTTGGTTCAGTGTGAGCAGGGCATCTAAATTTCTTGCATTAACTTAAGAGGATTAAGGCCAAAGGCAGCAAAGAAGTTGTGTTTTTTATCACTATAAAAGAGTTATGATTCATGATCTCCACCCTTAGGCTAGTAAAGAGATACTCCAGAGCTTAATGGTTGAAAAAGAAAGGGGGACAGGGGGTGGAAAGACACAATTCAGCTATGAGAGAAAAAAGAAAACCGGAGTGTCATGGTCTGAATTATTCTACAGCATGTAAAGTTCATTTTTCTGACAATTATGTTCTCTTTCGAATTTCTGAGTGAAGATGAATTTAGAAGAGATTTACCATAACACCAAAAGAGGAAGAGAAGATGCACTCCACGGGAATTATCACTCCTCTGTGGTACATTACGAGCGTGTCATTGAACAAATCGAGAGGCGTTGCCAGTGTATCAGAGATCCAGCACTTAAGGGCAAATAGCAAGAGGTGGGTGAAATGAGGTTGCCTTTGTGCTATTACTTGATATTGGAAAAACACTCTTTAGTTCCCAGTGCTTTTAAGATGCAGAGGATATATATTGCAGGTAAATTCCCAACATTTCTTTCACAACATTTTGTTGATATTTGTGGGGAAATCATTTTTTTGGCATATAGAAAAGGAATTCTTTTCTTTGAATTGAATCAGTTTTTTGTTGTGCTCCCTTAGGGTGTCTGGTTAGTGATTGATCTGTTTGTATGTGACTGCACACTTTGGAAAAAGCCGTTTGCTGAGGACTCCCTTTTGCTGGTTTATCTTTTGACAATCTAACGTCCAGTAAAGTTCAGGTGTGAGTGGATGAGTTGGCATCACTAGGAAGGTTTTTCTGAGTAGCAGTTCACTATAATGCTATAATGTGCAAAGCCCTGGACCCCCACCCTGGAACTGCCAGCAGGGACCAAGCAAGAGCGGGTCACCAGGATCAGGGGGAAAAGGGCACAGAGCCCCGGGGATGTAGAGCCGGCCCCCAGCAGCCCCCCAGCCATGGATGTGGCCACTTGGGAACGCGTCCTGGGGCTCATGGTCTACATTATTCTACAGCATGTAAGGTTCATTTTTCTGACAATTATGTCCCTTTTTAGATTTCAGAGTGAAGATGAACATAGAAGAGATTTTCCGTAATGTCAAAAGAGGAAGAGAAGATGCACTCCTTGGCAATTATGGCTCTTCTATGGTATATTACCAGGGTGTCATTGAACAAATCCAGAGACATTGCTAGTCCATCAGAGATCCAACAATTCAGGGCAAATGGCAACAAGAGCAGCTCCCCATTTCCAGGCAGGACCAGCCCCATGGAGCCAGAGAGAAATTGCTCCATGGGACAGGACAGAAGCAGCCCAGGGAGTCAGGCAGCAGCATCAAAATGATGATCCTTCCAAAAATGATGATCCTTCCAAAACAGTCATGGTTTTAGCAGCTACAAATTCTCCCTGGGATATTGATGAAGCTCTTTGATGGAAACTGGAGAAGAGGATTGCTATATCTGTGCCCACAGGTATGTTTGCTACAGACATTTTCCCTTAAAACAGCATTTGCAAGACAAGTTTAGGACTACTGCAAGACTGTTGGGCTTGGGAGGATGTTTTTGTGATGAGCAGTGAAATTCAGGGGATAATCATTTGGCTGGATGGCTTTATTTTTAAAGAGAGTGAAAGAAAGAGGGAAAGAAAGAGAGAGAGAAAGAAAGAGAGAAAGACAGAAAGAGATGAAAGAAAGAAAGAGAGAAAAGAGAATAAAAGAAAGAAAGAAAGAAGGAGGGAAAATCACTAGTTACTTAGGGGCTTAAAAGCATAGAGCTGTGGCATTTCATTGCAAGCCCATTATGGGTCCTTACATTTAGAAATAGAGTGAGTTTTAATGACCCTGGAACTATTGTTTAACAGTCAGTCATGAGTGATCATCAAAGGCGGCCTTTAGACACGTTGGAGAAGGCCACACAGACCTGGAAGATGAGGTGAGTGCTGGGGGAGACCCCCAGATCCTGCCCCAGACCCTCACCCCGTGCCCTGCCCCTGCCCGCACTGGACAGTCCTGCCCGCCGGCCGATTTTTTGGGTGCCCGCCGGTCCTCTCAGAGGGACAAGAGTGCAACGGGGTCACCTCCCTCTCCTCCTCTGTAGGAACATCCCAGAGACATCAACCAAGGAGATCCAGCCTCTGTGCATCTTGTGGATGTCCAAAGATTCCCTGGACCCC
>NW_010307511.1:0-1098 GCF_000700745.2 Antrostomus carolinensis | reverse complement strand
CCTAAAAAGTGCAGACGGTCTCCCCAGCCCATAGTACACAGGTCAGTTGGGGGTGTGGGACCTGAGGTGGTGGTACCTGGTGGGCAGGGGTCTGTCCCGCTGGGCTGTGTGGGATGAGGGATGTTGCCACCCCCCCCTGGAGAAGCCAGCCTTTGACAGTCTGTGGCCCTGGGACCTGTTGGTGTCTGCAATCCTTGTCCCCACCCGTGTTTTTTTTCTCTTCAGGAATTCAAGTGCCAAAGTGCCCTGGAAAGTTGGCAGGGTGTAGCGCAGCTCTGGTATGATGCCCCAAAAGAGGGGGAGCATGGTCCCTGCCCCATCTCAGAGGGGAGTGGGTGCAACCAGTAGAATCACAGAATGGTTTGGGTTGTAAGGGACCCTCAAAGGTCATCTAATCCAACCCCCCTGCCATCAGCAGGGACACCTTCCACTAGACCAGGTTGCCCAAAGCCTCATCCAACCTGGCCTTGAATATCTCCAGGGATGGGGCCTCCACTACCTCTCTGGGCAACCTGTTCCAATGATCCACCACCCTCATATTGAAGAACTTTTTCCTAATATCCAACCTAAATCTACCCTCTTCTAGTTTAAAACCATTTCCCTCATCCTATTACTCCATGCTCTTGTGGACAGGTCTTCCCCAGCTTTCAGATACAGGAAGGTCTCCCTGGAGCCTTCTCTTCCCCAGGCTCAACACTCTCAGCCCAAACTCTCTCAGCCTGTCCTCACAGCAGAGGTGCTCCAGCCCTCAGATCATTTTTGTGGCCCAGTACTCCAGCTACAGGATTTTGGGGAGGGATGCAATTAATTTCCACTTTGCAGTTGCACATCAAGCCCTTTGCGTTTCAGAGGTGGAAGAACGTGGCATCGTGTCAACCGCGGGCAGTTGAAGCCTCGGCTCCCGTGGGACTCCGCTCGGGACCGGCGGGGACCGAACCCTCTCCTCGGGGACCGGCGGCTCCTGCGCGGGGGCGGGACGTGGTCAACGGGCCGTTCGCTTGACACCGCTGCTCCCAGCGCCTGCCCGTCCTGTACAGTTAGCGTCAAATTACAGCAATTAGCCGGGCACCGGAATTTAATTACCCAGCCCTGCCCCTT